>NW_017675371.1:0-35687 GCF_001879085.1 Nicotiana attenuata
AAGCCAAGACCGCTTCTGCGGTCGCAAATCCGCATCTACGGCTTCCGCATCTGCGGCTACCATCCGCTTCTGCGGAAATTCCCACATGCCTAAAATCCGCATCTGCGATACCGCAGATGCGGCTCCTCCTCCGCATCTAAGGAAACTAGCACTCCCAAGCCAATCTCGCACCTGCGATCTATTGTCCGCATATGCGGGACCGCACCTGCGATCCCTTTTCCGCAGGTGCGGAAATACCAGAACCAGAAAACTTCAGAAATGCTACAAGTCCAAAACGCATCCCGATAGCCATCCAAAATCACCCAGAGGCCCCCGGGACCTCAACCAAAAGTGCCAATCCATCCAAAACCATCATTCAAACTTGCTCCAATCATCAAAATACCTCAACCAACACCAAAACCATCAAATTACATCGGATTCAAGCCTAAGTTCTTCTAAGACTCCCGAAACTCGCATTTGATCAAAAACCCGACCAAAGCACATCCGAATGACCTGAACTTTTGCACACACGTCCTAACTCATCCAACGATGCTACAGCAACTCTCGTAATTCCATTCCGACCCTCGGATCAAAATCTCACCTATCAACCGGAATTCGCCAAAATACTAACTTCGCCAATTCAAGCCTAATTCTACACCGGACCTCCAAAATCACTTCCGATCACGCTCCTAAGTCACAAATCATCCCCCGAAGCTAACCGAATCACCGGAAATCACATCCGAGCCCTCTAACTCATAAGTCAACATCCGGTTGACTTTTTCAAACCAAACCTTCCTTAAAGAGACTAAGTGTCTCATTTCCTACCAAAACCTCTCCAAACCAACTCGATCACATAAGATACGGATAATGAAGCAATAAGAAGCTAAAAACGGGGAAAACAAAGCGGTAACTCATGAGATGACGGGTCAGGTCGTCAGATCCTCCCTAACTAAAACAAACGCTCGTCCTCGAGCGGGTCAAGAAACATACCTGAAGCCTCAAACAGGTGAGGGTATCTGCTCCGCATCTCCCGCTCGGTCTCCCTGGTAGCCTCCTCCACGGGCCGACCTCTCCACTGCACTTTCATCGAAGCTATATCCTTTGATCTCACTTTCGAACCTGACGACCCAAAATAGCCATTGGCTCCACATCATAGGTCAAATCATAATCCAGCCGAACCGTGCTGAAGCCCAATACATGGGACGGGTCCCCAACATACTTCCGGAGCATAGAAACATGAAATACCGGATGCACGCCCGACAAGCTGGGTGGTAAAGCAAGCATATAAGCCACCTCCCCAATCCTCCTGAGTACCTCAAAAGGCCCAATGAACCGTGGACTCAACTTCCCTTTCTTCCCAAATCTCGTAACACCCTTCATGGGCGAAACCTTCAGCAAGACCTTTTCCCCAACCATATAAGACACATCTCGACCTTCCGATCTGCATAACTCTTCTGACGCGACTGCGCTGTACGAAGCCTCTCCTGAATCAGCTTCACCTTCTCTAAGGCATCCTGAACCAAATCTGTCCCCAATAGCTGTTGTTGTAGGCAAACTCTGCAAGCGGCAAGAACTCATCCCAAAAACCTCCAAAATCAATAACACAGGCACGCAACATGTCCTCCAATATCTGAATGGTAAGCTCGGACTGTCCGTCCGTCTGAGGATGAAACGCTGTGCTCAACTCCACCTGAGTACCCAACTCTCTCTGCACGGCTCTCCAAAACTGCAAAGTAAACTGAGTACCTCTATCTGAGATGATAGAAACCGGAACACCATGCAACCGAACAATCTCCCGGATATAAATCCCTGCCAGCCGCTCTGAAGAATAGGTAGTACACACAGGAATGAAGTGCGCGGACTTGGTCAGCCGATCAACAATCACCCAAATAGCATCAAATTTCCTCAAAGTCCGAGGAAGTCCAACAACAAAGTCCATAGTAATCCTCTCCCACTTCCACTCGGGAATATCCATCTGCTGAAGCAATCCACCAGGTCTCTGATGCTCATATTTCACCTGTTGACAATTGAGACACCGAGCCACAAATCCCACAATATCTTTCTTCATTCTTCTCCACCAGTAATGTTGTCTAAGATCCTGATACATCTTCGCGCCACCTGGATGAATGGAATACCGCGAGCTATGGGCCTCCTCCAATATCAACTCCCGAAGCCCATCCACGTTGGGCACGCAAATTCGGCCCTGCATCCTCAACACGCCATCATCACCGATGGTCACGTCTCTGGCATCATCATGTTGCACCCTGTCCTTGAGGACAAGCTAATGCGAATCATCATACTGGCGCTCTCTGATGCGATCATATAAGGAAGACCGAGAAACCACACAAGCCAACACCCGACTAGGCTCCGAAATATCTAGTCTCACCAACCGATTGGCCAAGGCCTGAACATCAACTGCAAAGGGTCTCTCCCCAACTGGGATGTACGCCAAACTCCCCATACTCACTGCCTTTCGGCTCAAAGCATCGGCCACTACATTGGCCTTTCCGGGATGATACAATATGTAGATATCATAATCCTTCAGTAACTCCAACCATCTACGCTACCTCAAATTAAGATCCTTTTGCTTGAACAAATGCTGAAGACTGCGATGATCAGTGAATACCTCACAAGATACGCCATACAAGTAGTGCCTCCAAATATTTAAGGCATGAACTATGGAAGCCAACTCCAAATCATGAACAGGGTTGTTCTTCTCGTGGGGCTTCAACTGACGAGAGGCATAAGCAATAACTCTACCCTCCTGAATCAATACACATCCAATCCCATCTCTCGAAGCATCACAATATACAGTATAAGAACCTGAAGCTGATGGCAAAACCAATACTGGAGTTGTGGTCAAAGCTGTCTTGAGCTTCTGAAAGCTCTCCTCGCACTCGTCCGACCATACAAATGGAGCACCCTTCTGAGTCAACTTGGTCAAGGGCGGTGCAATAGAGGAAAATCCCTGAACAAACCGGCAATAATAACCTGCCAAACCAAGGAAACTACGAATCTCTGTGGCTGATGTTGGTCTAGGCCAACTATGAACCGCCTCTATCTTCTTCGGGTCGACTTGAATACCCTCGCTGGACACCACGTGCCCCAAGAAAGCCACTGGTCTGAGCCAGAACTCACACTTGGAGAACTTTGCGTAAAGCTTCTCCTCCCTCAATCTCTGCAATACAACTCGCAAATGTTGCGCGTGCTCCTCCTGACTACGCGAGTACACCAGAATATCATCAATAAAAACAATGACGAACGAATCCAGATAAGGCCGAAATACACTGTTCATCAAATGCATGAACGCTGCTGGGGCATTAGTCAGCCCAAAAGACATAACAAGAAACTCATAGTGCCTATATCTAGTCCTGAAAGCAGTCTTAATAATATCTGAATCCCTGATCTTCAACTGGTGATAGCCCGAATGGAGATCAATCTTGAAGAACACCCTCGCTCCCTGAAGCTGGTCAAATAAATCATCAATGCAAGGCAGGGGATGCTTGTTCTTCACTGTTACTTTTTTCAATTGCCTGTAGTCAATGCACATTCTCATGGTGCCATCCTTCTTCTTCACAAACAGAACCGGTGCACCCCATGGTGACACACTAGGCCGAATGAACCCCTTATCTAGGAGTTCCTGAAGCTGATCCTTCAATTCTTTCAACTCCGCTGGTGCCATACGATATGGCGGAATGGAAATGGGCTGAGTGCCCGGTACCAGGTCAATACCATAATCAATATCCCTGTCCGGTGGCATGCCCGACAGGTCTGCAGGAAATACATCGGGAAACTCCCTCACAACTGGGGCAGAATCAATGCTAGGAGTCTCGGCTCCAACATCCCTCACGAACGCCAAATATGAAAGACAACCCTTCCCAACCATACGCTGGGCCTTTAAGAATGAAATCACCCTACTAGAAACATAATCAGTCACACCATGCCACTCGATCCTCGGTACACCCGGTATAGCCAAACTGACTGTCTTAGCATGACAGTCTAGAATAGCATGACACGGAGATAACCAGTCCATGCCCAACATAACATCAAAATCCACCATGCTCAATAGAAATAGATCAACTCGGGTCTCCAGACCCCCAATAGTCACCAAACATGACCGGTACACATGGTCTACAACAATAGTATCGCCCACCGGGGTAGATCATGAACAGGTAAAGCAAGACACCCTCGGGACGTACCCAAATGATGAGCAAAATATGAGGACACATAAGAATAGGTGGAACCGGGATCAAATAAGACTGAGGCATCTCTGTGGCAGACTGAAACAATACCTGTAATGACGGCATCTGAAGCAATGGCATCTGTCCTACCTGAAAGAGCATAAAAACGAGCCTGACCACCACCTGATCGACCTCCACCTCTGGGGCGACCCCTGGCTGCCTGACCCCCATCCCTAGCTGGCTGGGCGGGTGCTGAAGAAACTGGACCAGAAGACGAGGGCTGACCCCTCTGCTGAGATGAGTTAGCAGCATGACGAGGACACTGCCTCCACATATGCCCGAACTCTCCACACTCAAAAAAACTCCCAGGTGCTGGAGAATAGGACTGAAGGGAACCCCTCGCACCGGAATGACTAGCTGACGTACTCGGCCTAGAAGAACCCTAAACAAACGGGGCATGAGATGAACTCTGTGCTGGAAGAGCGCTGAGCGAAGACTGACTCTGCTGAGAACCATGGTAACCACGACCTAGAGATGCCCCACGATACTCGGGACGGGCCGACTGAGCGGGGCTGAAAGAACGACCATGCTGGAACTGGCCCCTCGAAGGAGCGCCACTGAAACTGCTAGAACCTCGAGGCCTCTTGGCCTCCCTCTCCTCTCGATCCTGACGGCGAACCGCCTCAATCTCTCGAGCTATATCAACCACCTCCTTGAATGTAGCACCCAACACTCTCTCTCTAGTCATAAGAACACGAAGATGGTAGTTAAGGCCATCAACAAATCTCCTGATACGCTCACGATCAGTTGGAACCATCCAGACGGCATGACGAGCCAACTCTGAAAACCTCATCTCATACTGAGACACAGTCATATCTCCCTGCCGTAGCCACTCAAACTGCCTGCGCAGCTCCTCTCTGCGGGACTGCGGTACATACTTCTCCAAGAAGAGAGTGGAGAACTCCTGCCAAGTCAAAGGTGCTGCACCAGCCGGCCTACGCCTCTCGTGCGCCTCCCACCAAGTGAAGGCAGCCCCAGTAAACTGAAAGGTGGTGAATGCCACACCACTAGACTCAAGAAATCCATGTTGTACGGAGCATCCACTGACATCTATCAAGAAAACCCTGGGCATCCTCGCCCTCAGCACCACTGAATGTCGGAGGCTGGAGTCTACCAAACCTCTCAAGGCGACGCTGCTCATCCTCAGGCATAGCTGGAAACCTGAACTCCTGCACTGGTGCAACTGGCTGAGCTGGAGGTGCCTCTGGAGTCTGTAATCCCTGCACTACCTGCTCAGGTGTGCGAGCAGCGGGGGTCTGATTGCCTCCCCCAGCCTGCGAAGTAGCTGCTGCTGTGGTGGCTGAAACTGCCTGAGCCAAGCCGGTGCAAATTGTCAAAAACTGAGCCAAGGCCTCCTGAAGACCCGGAATTACGATGGGCACAGCTGGTGCCTGAACTGGTGCTGCTGGAGCCTGGTCCTGAGCTGGGGCAACTGGTGGATCAACAGGCGCTGCCCCTGCTGCCCTGCACCTGCCACGACCACGACCGTGTCCACGGCCTCTGGTGGCCTCACTGGGTGGTACTGGTGGTCGTCCGCCACGTCCGGTAGCTCGTGTCCTCACCATCTGTGAGAGGATAGAATAAAGAGAAATTTAGTACTCGGATCAACAAGTTCACACGATAAGAATTTCAAGAATGTGAAGTTTTCCTAAAGGTTCTGCAGCCTCCCGAGGACAAGTACAGACGTCTCCGTACCGATCTGCGAGACTCTATTAAACCAGCTCATGACTCGTGAGACCTAGTAACCTAGGCTCTGATACCAACTTGTCACAACCCAATTCTCGACCCCGGCCGTGATGGCGCCTCTCGTGAAGACAAGGCCAGCCAGAACAACGCAAACACCTCTTTAAACAATCGATTAACAGTAACAAATCTAAAACATGCTTAATATAGCCAAAAATACGGAAACAGCGATAATAACAAGGGAAACCATCCGACACAGCCCAAACCGGGGTGTCACAAGTCATGAGCTACTACAGAGCTTGATTTAAGTCTACAAAGTGCAATATCCGATATGATAGTCTGAAGAAAACATAAATGATATAAGATAGGGGAAACAAGGGGCTGCAGACGTTAACAGCTACCTCGTAACTCCAACTTGCTGCCTGGTCTGGAAGGAATTAGTGCTCAGGTGCGGACTCAGCTATGCCTGAATCTGCACACATGGTGCAGGGAGTAATGTGAGTACTCCGACCCAGTGAGTAATAATAATAAATAATAACCGAAGGCATGAAACACATATGTGCACAAGGCAATTCTATATCAGGCAGTAAATCACTTAAAGCAGTAAACCAGTAAAGAGTCAAATGAAATCTCCTTTCAAAAACAGGTAAATCAAGTAAAACAACAAGTAAATAGTGAGTAGAAATCTACCCCTCGGGCCCAGTATCAATCGCTCAGAACAGTATCAGCCCCTCGGGCTCAGTATCAGTCACTCGGCATAGCATCAGCCCCTCGGGCCCACTCTCAGTCACTCAGCATAATATCAGCCCCTCGGGCTCACTCTCAGATCACATGGATACCCGCGCTCACTGTGGGTGTGCAGACTCCGGAGGGGCCCCTTACGGCCCAAGCGCTATATCAACATAAGGCCTGAAAGCCTCCTCACATCACTCATAAGGCTTGAAAGCCTCCTCACATCACTCACAAGGCCTGAAAGCCTCCTCACGTCACTCGAGCCACCTCGTGGCATGTAAATGTATCTCAGGCCCTGGGCCTCATATCACTCAGCATATCCTCACATATGGTCCTCGGCCTCACTCTGTCCAGAAAAACATCATAAGCCCCTCGGGCATCAATAAAATAGTAGTGCTCAGCCTAAACAACAGTGGAAATATCAATTAAGTCTCAAATTCAATTAAAGCGGCTGAGTTTGTAAAACAGTATAATCAACAGGACTGAGTTCAAGTAGTATATCAAAATAGTGAGGAAACAGTGATAAAAATCCACAAAGGATTCAAGTAGTCGGCATGAAGCCCAAAATATGGCAATAGGCCCAAGTCATGTTGATAATAAACACATCTCAGTCAAATACGCGGTAAAGACATAAGTCGGGACGGACCAAGTCACAATCCCCAATAGTAAACAACCCCGCGCTCGTCATTACGCGCGTGTTTCACCTCAATATAGCACTGCGTTGTGCAAATCCGAGGTTTCAAACCCTCAGGATATCATTTACTATCATTACTCACCTCAAGCCGGCCAAAATCCTAGCTCGCTATGCCCTTGCCTCGCAAATCGGCCTCCTCGCGCGTCGAATCTGACCAATACCACAACGAATACATCACAATAGGCTAAGGGAACATAACCCAACCAAAAAAATCGAAAAACATCAAAAATCGCGAAATTTGCAAAACCTGAGCCCCGGGCCCATTTCTCGAATTTCAGAAATTTTTAATCAACGGATTTCTTATCTCACCACGAGTCTATGCATATCAAGAACTCCCAAATCCGAGCACAAATGACCCATCAAAACCCAATTTGAAATACCAAAACTCAAGCCCTAGTTCTTCCCCCTATTTGATAAATTTTCATGAACTTCTAGGTTGATTATACAATTAAATCATGTATTTAGGTCATAGAACTCACCTCCAATCAACCCCAGTCGAAACCCTCTTAGATTCCCGTCCAAAATCTCAAGGATGCTCAAAAATGGTGGAACAATAGCTTAGCCCGCGGGACAAAATGAAACTTTAAAACCCTTCTGCCCAGACATTTTTCGCATCTGCGATCCAAGCACCGCATCTGCGGTTTCCGCTTCTGCAGAATTCTTTCGCTTGTGCGGCCATTCATTTAAGCCAAGACCGCTTCTGCGGTCGCAAATCCGCATCTTCGGCTTCCGCATCTGCGGCTACCATCCGCTTCTGCGGAAATTCCCACATGCCTAAAATCCGCATCTGCGATGCCATTGCCGCATCTGCGATACCGCAGATGCGGCTCCTCCTCCGCATCTGCGGAAACTAGCACTCCCAAGACAATATCGCACCTGCGATGTATTGTCCGTATCTGCGGGATCGCACCTGCGATCCCTTTTCCGCAAGTGCGGAAATACCAGAACCAGAAAACTTCAGAAATGCTACAAGTCCAAAACGCATCCCGATAGCCATCCAAAATCACCCAGAGGCCCCCGGGACCTCAACCAAAAGTGACAATCCATCCAAAAACATCATTCAAACTTGCTCCAATCATCAAAACACCTCAACCAACACCAAAACCATCAAATTACATCGGATTCAAGCCTAAGTTCTTCTAAAACTCCCGAAACTCGCATTTGATCAAAAACCCGACCAAAGCACATCCGAATGACCTGAACTTTTGCACACACGTCCTAACTCATCCAACGATGCTACAGCAACTCTCGTAATTCCATTCCGACCCTTGGATCAAAATCTCACCTATCAACCGGAATTCGCCAAAATACTAACTTCGCCAATTCAAGCCTAATTCTACACCGGACCTCCAAAATCACTTCCGATCACGCTCCTAAGTCACAAATCATCCCCCGAAGCTAACCGAATCACCGGAAATCACATCCGAGCCCTCTAACTCATAAGTCAACATCCGATTGACTTTTCCAAACCAAACCTTCCTTAAAGAGACTAAGTGTCTCATTTCCTACCAAAACCTCTCCAAACCAACTCGATCACATAAGATACGGATAATGAAGCAATAAGAAGCTGAAAACGGGAAAAACGAAGCGGTAACTCATGAGACGACGGGTCAGGTCGTCACAAAAATTAAATAACACAAAGATTTTACGTGGAAAATACCTGGATCAAAAGGTGAAAAAAACACGACCTACTTTCCAGTAGGATTTTCCCAAACTCTCCACTAATATCACTGAGCCAAAAACTACATTTACAAAAACTCTTTTGTAAACCTAGGATTAACTCTAATCCCGTTGTAGCACACAGCCTCAACTGTTGCGACAACTTCAAGTTAACTCTAACTTGAAAACTCTGAGTACCTAATACAATTTCTTCTAGATAAAGCTGAAAGGTACAATATGAAAATACCTACTACAATTGAACTAGAATAAAAGACAGACACTTGGAACTGGTTCTTCTATATTGTTCAAGTAGCTTCAGGTTTGCACGCTTGAATAATACACAAATTGCTTGCGAAATTGCCTTGCTATTTTGATCTCAATTCACGTTTAACTTCTGCTTATGTGCGTTACCTGTAAAAGAGAACAACACTAATATTTATGGAGTTAGTAAATAGAGATTAACTAGAATTCTGATGCTACTCTTTCTTGGTGGAAGAGTTCTATTTGATCTCAACCTCTAACTCAATCCTTCTCTTAAGCCGTGTTCTCTTTGAGCAAGGAGTCTTTCTACTTATCCGATATGCAACCTTTTCGATCAAGATCAGGAGATATCACTTCTGGTAAGTTAGGTTTATCTCCTTCACGTGCATCTCACATGCTTAAGTTGACCATATCTGTGCTTCACTAGGATAGACCTGGTCCATGTCTGAGTTCCTTTGCCAGTCTTCGAAACTCACCTTTACTTGGGCCAACACTTTTAATGCATAATTGTATTGGACATGTATAAATATCTATAAATAAGCATTATTTTTGTTGCTTTTGCAGGGAAAAAGCTTATTGGAGGATGAAAAAGAATCAGAGGAGCGGCAGGCAAAAAGATTAATAAAAAAAAGGTAAGCTGATTTATAGTTTAATAGGTATCTCAATAACCTATCTTTTTCAGATTTAAAATTGGACATGTTTAATAGATATGTGAACTTTTCTTTTTCAAAACCAAACAGGCTGCTGGTGTCTCGTTGGATAACTTTGAAGACTCTGATGAAGATCATAATCATGAATGACGATGAATTTAGCGATGGAGACACCAATATTTGCAAATAGAAAAGTCTTTAGCATTGCTTCTAGCATATTGTGTTAGCTTATATAAAAGTGTTTGGACTTCTTTTACTTTTTTGTTTAGTGTCAATAGTAGATATGCATTAATGAATTTGTCTGTTGTTGTCATTTAACTTTCATTAGAAGTGATGATATCCACATTTGTATGGTTTACCTTTCAATTAATTCTATTTGGTTAGCCATGTATAGAGTGTGGTTGTTTGTAATGCTAGAAGAATCCTATTAAAGTTGTTCTTGGAAAAAAATTATAAAAGAAAATCTTTTGATGCAACAAACCTTTGACAATTTATTTACTTTCTCTGTTTTCTGGCCCAAAGCAAAAAAGCAGTTTAAGATAAATATGACTAGATACAACAAAACAAGGTAGATATTTGTATCATTCTGCAATGAAGATTGAATTCTTCAGTAAAATCGTTGAGCATGCACACCTATATGAAAAGAACAATTTTTCAGTTTATTCGATCGGAACTCTTCCATATTTGGTATTTTATACAAGTGCTTCATAGGCGGTTTAATGTTTTGGGAGATTAGGCAATGCTTGTGATTTTAGTGAATTTGAATGTAGTGTCAATATCCAAGAACATGTGGACTTATTTTAAGAACACAAACTACATTGCAGAAGCATTTTCCTTCTCTGATCTTTTCCATGGAACATAAATCAGTCAAATCTATGAAGAAAATGAAGCATATCCTGAGTACCAAGAAAATTGTAAGCATATTCAAAGGGAGACAAAATAAAATTCAAACAAAAAGATTAAGAGAGAAAAAGAAGAAACAACTACCATAATCTACACAATATATAGCATACGTTTTTTCCCTTGTGGAAATAGTATCTGTTCTGCTTTCTTGGAAGTGTTTCGGTGATTGCATCAATCATTTAAGATAAAATTGATCTTTGTACGTACCGTTACAAAGATTATGCACCGTTACAAAACGGATGTGGCTGTTAGTGTTCCTGATTAATGGGAATGGTTTTTAAGTATTTGAATTTTGGTAACGGTTGTAACTTCTGATTTTTTAAACATAAGTTGAATTGAGACAGTTGCATGATTCACAATTAAGAAGATATTTATAATACACCAAACTGACAAAATATCCCTAATTCTCTTTTTTTTTTCCTTATACCACATGATACTCATCTTCTCCAAACTCTTCAACCACCCAAACATCCATTATGTTTTCTCTGGAAGTTCAAGCTTTAGCACATCCAAGGAAGGCGTAAATTTTGTTTACAGTATTTTAGAAGACAAAACACATCAACAAATTCATTCACTATAACCCATTTAATCCCATTTCGATCACAAGGTCGGTTCACTTTAGATTTGTTCCTCCAATATTCATATCTTCTACTTATATCATGTTCTTTTTCTTCAATAGTCCTTTTTATATGTTATTTTGATATATTTCACTCTTCCAAAACTTTATAGCAGATTAAATGGAATTGATATCTGCTACTATTAAGGAATTTAGTGCGTCGGTGAATATTCCGTTGGAGATTACCCTACTACGGCAGCTTTTGCAAGTTTTAGCTCGGTAAAAAAGGATGCTAAAAATAAAATTGAAGAGAATTTCATCAACAGTCCAACGTAACCGAAAGAACGAGGAATTAAGTGTAATTTGAAATTGCAGATTCAAGTTTGTGAGACTGAAGCGAAAAGTCTCATTATAACAACAACAACAAATCCTGTATGATTCCAACAGGTGGGGTCCGGCGAAGGGTAGTCTTTATCAGACTTTACCCCTACCTAATGCAGGTAGAGATGCCGTTAAATGAAAAGAAATACAAGTATCACTCAACAAAAAAAATAGTTCTATTTCTATATTTGGTGAAAAGATTCACTAAATTGATGAAGTTAATCAACTTTGAAGGGAGACATGTACTGCCTCAAAAAATGGTAAGTTATTCTTTACCAAGCTTTTTTCCTTAACTATAATGCCAAAGTTGTTACTTTTAATTTTTGTTGATGTTTGATAATAAAGAAAATTCATTATCTAGGTATAAAATGCCTATATTAATATTTAATATTTTGAACCTGGTACGCCATTATGCAACAACTTAGAATTTTGGCCCCCCTACGTACACATGCCTTTATTGTAGTGTTATTTTATGGTATGAAGAACGAACAAGAAAAACTACATAGACATCACACCCTAAATTCTCATTGTGTTGTACGGAAGGCTGCGTACGACTAACGTTACTGACTGCACCACCACCCTATCAAAAATATCTTTTGGGAACAGATTCTGGACAACTAGGTGTCAACTTTCGAAAAAATATCAGGGCTTATAACTCGATGTTCACATTCACATCTATAGGGGGCGAATTGATGGATCTATTAATCGTTCAAAGGGGCCGTATGTTTTGAGGATGAGCGGTCAGAATTACCATCACATATGCTCTTTGCTACCAGAAATTGGGAAGAAGCCACAGTTTGCTCAGCTTTATATATATGATACTGAAAACGAGATAAGTAACAGAATGAGTTGGCTGTCGCAAGAAGATATTGATCCCAAGGTTGTTTATGACTTATCTCAAACGCTAGACGAACATAACATTTTGGTAAAATCATTTAGGATGGCTAGGGATAGATATAGAGGTCACCGAGAATCTCTGTTCCGTCTACGGCTACTATGTGACAGGACAAGACATGGTCAACAATACAATATACCCACAGCCTCTGAAGTTGCAGGATTAATCGTTGGTGATCTTATTGAAGAAAACTTCAAAACGAGATGTTATTGCAGAACATCAGAAAAAGGGACTTCAAAGAATCACAGATTTACACCCAAGTTTCATGTCTATGACATACCCATTAATACACCCATATGGCGAAGACGGATATAGACTTGGAATTCTTTTGGCAGACGTAAACAACAGAAATTCCAAGCGAGAATAATTAACAATGAGACAATTCTATTGTTTCAGAATACAACAAAGACTTAATGAGGGACAAACTCTTCTACTAGCTGGCAGATTATTGCAGCAGTACATTGTTGACGGCTACATGGCAATAGAAGAAGAAAGATTCCGCTATATCCGAAATAAATAAAAAAAACTCAGAGTTGATCTTTCCGCTGGATTAATGGATGCTGTTCTTAGAGGTGATTCTGATTGTTCAATGGTAGGAAAAACTATTATCCTGCCTTCATCGCACACTGGGGTACCCCGATATAGGGCTCAAAATTATCAAGATGTAATGACAATTTGTAGATGGGCTGGATATCCGGATTTTTTTCTTACTTTCACTTGCAACCCAGAGTGGCCAGAAATAAATGAAATGCTCCGCTTAAGTAACCAAGAGGGCGATGATAGCCGGGTTGACATCATATGCAGAGTTTTCCAAATAAAATTATTCCAACTAATGCAAGATTTGAAAAAGCAACAGTCTCTTGGGAAAATAATTGCCTGTAAGTTGCTCATCATTACATACCCATTGCAGGCATCACTCATCTATCAATAATATGTTTATTTACTTTTTTTTTTTTTGCTTTATCTTTCCCAAGTACGAACAAATGTATTCTCAATAGATACACAACAACAACAAAATTAAGGTTTGATTTATTTAACAGAATTATAATTCTTCGTAATAAACTATTAATAGGAATTTAAAAGAACTACTTTAATGAATACTTAAAAAGAAAGTCAGCTTTATGTTTTGAATAATTGATGGTATGATTATTAATTTTCTTTCGTCCTAACTATCATCATATACCATTAATTCCGTAGATTTCTATATACACATGAGTTTCAGAAAAGAGGACCGCCTCACGCACATATATTGCTCTTCCTGCATCCCACATTAAAGAGTCCCTCCACAGACGACCATATTGATAAATTAATAACAGCAGAAATACCTGATTTGGAGGTTGATCCCGACGGTTATAATGTCGTCAAGAACTTCATGATGCATGGACCATGTGGAGAACACAATCATCATTGCCCATGTATGAAGCAAGGAAAGTGCACCAAGCATTTTCCAAAAAAATTCAACGATCGAACAACATTTGATGCAGATGGATTTCCAATTTATAAGAGAAGGAACACAGGTACTCAGGTCAAGAAAAATGGAGTCTTATTAGACAACAGATATGTTGTACCTTACAATAAGAACTTGATTGTCAAATTTGGTGCACATATAAATGTTGAGCTATGCAATTACTCAAGGTCGGTGAAGTACCTGTTCAAATATGTCAATAAAGGATCCGATAGAGCAACAACAACTGTAGAATGTACAGATACTGCTGTAGAAATTGATGAGATTAAAAGATATCTAGATTGCAGATATATATCAGCTACGGAAGCTTGCTGGAGGATATTTAAATTTGGCATACATCACAAAGAACCAGCAGTTGAGCGATTGCCATTTCAATTAGAGGGAAAAAATCCAATAATATTCGAAGAAGAAAGGCGAGCATAAAGCGTTCTTAGTACACCTGCCATGAAGTAACAAAATTCACGGAATGGTTTGAGGCAAACAAGAAAGTACACTGAGGCACGATCTCACATATTCTAATTTTCCTACACATTTTGTCTGGAATTCTAAGAGACAAAACTTGGACCAAAAGGAGAAATGGCAACGTAGTTGGTAGAATTTACTTTGCTCATCCTGGAAGTGGAGAACGTTTTTATTTGAGAATGCTGCTTAATTTTTTCAAAGGGTGCACTTCATTTGAAAGCATCAGAAGAATAAATGGAGTAACGCACGAAAATTATAAAGATGCATGCTACGCTTTAGGATTACTAGAAGATGATAAAGAGTGGAATGGCTGCTTGGCTGAGGCTGTACTTTGGGCAACAGGAAACGAGTTAAGAAATCTCTTTGTGACAATACTTATTCACTGTCAGGTAACTGATTGTAGAAAAATTTGGAAGACCAACTTTGAGATTCTATCAGAAGATATAATATCATTACAGAGAAAGAGATTTCGATTGAAAGATTTACAGTTGACAAAAAAACAACTTGAAGCATATACATTATTTGAGATTGAAAGCATCCTATTGAAGATCGGAAAAAGTCTGAAAGACATAGATGGAATGCCACTCCCAGATTCAGCTTTACTAAATAATGCCGGAAATCGTCTTATCACTACTGAGGAGCTAGACTATGACAAAGATGCTCTAAAATGGTGCATGACCAATCATTCCCGCTGTTAAATATTTTCCAAAAGTCAGCTTATGAAGTAATAATAAATTCAGTTGAGAAGGAAGAAGGCCGTTTATTTTTATAAGTGGACATGGTGGTACTGGGAAGACATTTCTATGGAATACAATAATAGCTAAGATTAGATCACAATCAAAAATAGTTCTCCCTATTGTTACTTCTGGTATAGCTACTTTGTTATTACCAAATGCTAGACAGTTCATTCACGATTTCATATTCCTTTGGATGTTAGCTCAGAGTCAACTTGTGATATAAAACAAGGCTGTCAGTTAGCTGAACTTATCTTGAAAACTTCCTTGATCATTTGGGATGAAGCACCAATGACAAATAAATTTTGTTTTGAAGCCTTAGACAAGACCTTGAGAGATATCCTCCGGGTGAGGTATGAAAATAGTTGTGACAAACCTTTTGGAGGCCTTACAATCGTATTTGGTGGTGATTTTTGTCAAATACTATCAGTAATTCAAAAGGGTACACGAGCTGATATTGTTGATGTGTCACTAAACTCCTCTTACTTGTGGCCATTCTTTTACAATTTATGAGTTGAAGCAAAACATGCGTCTCGATAGTAGAAGAGTAAGCGATTCTGAGGCTGCTAAAATATCGACTTTCGACAAATGGTTGCTAAAAATTGGAAATGGCTCCTTTTACGATGATATTAATAAAGAGCTTATTAAATTACCACCCGATGTATGTGTCAAACCATCCAACGATCCAATCGGATCAATTGTCGAGGTAGTTTACCCATCCCTCTTGCGGAAGTATAATTACCCAACATATTTGAAAGAAAGAGAAATACTAACGCCAAAAAATGAAATGGTGCATGAGTTGAATGATACAATTATGAAAATGCTACCAGGTGAAGGAAGAAAATATTTTAGCTCAGACAATGTATATGTAAAGCAAGCGTGAATACTAATGATGAAGATCTGTTGTACCCAATTGAATTTTTGAGCAGCTTACGATTCCCTGGCATCCCTATTCATGATGTACATTTAAAATTTGGCACCCCAGTTATGCTTCTCAGAAACCTAAACGAAAGTGAAGGCATATGAAATGGAACAAGATTGATCGTCATGCATCTTGGTAACTGGTCCGTCAGCGCAAACATCATTTCTGGAAAAAATATTGGCTCGATAGTCACAATTCCAAGCATAATTATGTCGCCTAATGATTCAAAGTGGCCATTCAAGCTTAAAAGACGACAACTTCCTTTAGTGCCATGTTTTGCCATGACAATCAATAAAAGTCAAGGACAATCTCTAAACCATATTGGATTGTATCTTTCGAAACAAGTATTCACCCATGGCCAATTATATGTAGCTGTCTCCAGAGTAACAAGACAAGGATTAACCATACTAAATGCTGACGACCACATAGAAGACCTTGTGTTCATTAAAAATATTGTTTACAAAGAAGTTTTCCAAAATATATGTCCTACAGTTGCAATAAACACGAGGTATTTGTTTCTACCATTAAGGACGTTCATAATTGTATAGTTTTTTTAAAAATTAATTAATTATGATCAGTTCTCATTGTTGTGTTACTTGATAACTAAGTATATCATGGAAGATTGATGATGAGGACGAACCGCATGATGCCAATAATAATGCTAAACAACCGAGGGTGAACCGCCTATAGCCGATAATAATGCTGTACAACCAAATAAAATTTATACTTTGAATTTGTTGTTGATCAAATACTGCACGTGAATAACAATGACAGGGTGCACATAGCCATGGTACTCACTTATTCCTTACTATATGATAATAATGATGCTATACATCTTTGATTCCTTTTTGTTCTATATTTTTACTCTAATCACACTTTCAATGAATTCCCTTCAGCGTATTTTTTTATTTTCATTCACTGCATTTTCTTGCAACTACCTGTCTATGAGACCAATGTAAAGTGGAACTTGAAAACTTATCTGCTGCTGTGTGCTGTGATTGTGAACCAAAAAAATGGAAGCCTAATGAGATGAGGCTTTCTTTCGATAAAAAATAGTTACATCTTTGTCTTCTCTGGTCATTAGCTTCGTACTTCGGTTTTGATGCAAGATGCTTCTTGTCAGCACGCAGGATTGTTTCAAGGCATCTTGGAGCTCTCACAAGTCTGTCCACTTGAAGACAAAATTATCTTCTCTAGCAGCTGAAACTTCAGGATTAGCCTCACCTAGCGATGGTTGGCTATGTTATATTCCTTGAGGAAAAGACTTGTGAGATATACTTCCGCATTCTAACTGGGCTGCGTATGTTTGATATGGTTCTTACTCTTAGCTAATGAATTTCTACTTACCTCTTTGATGTTACATATGACAATATATATATTATGTGCAATACTATGAGCCAGACTTGAATTCTCTCTAAAGCTTACTACATACACTTTCTACTCTGTCTTAGTTTGCTGCTAAATTTTTTCATTACACTAATCTAATTTTTGAGAAAAAAAGAAGTAAAAATACCAACAGGTATGAAGATGAGGAGAGCATCCAAGCAGAAGAAGCAACAACAGATCTTACTACCCTCAACTAAGGCAAAACATATTGATGGTAGTTTAGTTAAAATAACGACATTGTCTATCTTTTTACATCTCAATTTGTTGATTCTTTGTGTTGTTTATTATATTCTTTTAGGACGATGCAATTGGAATTGATGGAAAACAGGTTCAAAAAAATTTTAACAACAGATCCTATAGTAAATTTGACTGCACAAATTGAATTGGCAATATCTGCTGGTTATGCTCCTTGCTTAGGTGTTCATAGCTCTTCCATTTCCTTGGTTATCTGAAATAATTCCTATTTTACTCACCCGTCATTCCTCTTTCCTCAGTTCTAACTATTTGTGTTGTTATTGTTTTTGATTACTGACGTGTAAGGGGTTTGTAGGTTAAAAATATGTTGTTGATTATATTTTTTTTTGGTCAACAGTCGAAATTGTATTAATTTAAACGTTAACATTACAAGGAGCTAGTTGCAATATATTACAAAAAGAAGTAATCTAAAGGGTGATCATTGGAGTGATCACTAGCAAAATGGTGGTGTGATAGGTGAACATATCTGCAAAATATGTGCCAAGTTCACGTGCATGCAACCTGTAGGACAAGTTGTTTGGGCCAGAATTCGTCACGAGACTTGGTTAGGCTGCTCCCTGTTGATTAGCCAAAAGTTGTGGTAGCAAAAAGGTGGGTGGTTGGGTGAAGACTGTTGTTTGGTCCGGCACATTTGAAGAGGCTCCATGTTGAGCAAGGATATGTGCAACGTAATTTTGCTCCCTGTATGTGTGGATAATATGAGGATTACCCAGCTGCCAGAGTAAGTACCTGCATTCCATTAACGTGGATGAGTTGTGTAAATTATGTTTGTTGAGCATCGAGATTACCTCTGTAGAATCCACGTTCACTTCTAACGGTAGGAGTTGATGACGTCGAGCTAATTGCAAACCCTGTATTAATGCATGAAATTCCATATAGGTGGAGTTACCTGTGGGTCTTGTGCCCATGAACCCTAATAAACAATGGCCCATGGCATTTCTGAATATTCCCCCGACGCCATTTTTGTTTGGATTGCCTTTGGTGGCTCCGTCACTGTTTAATTTAATTATACCTATAGGTGGGGGAGTGCCATTTAACATACATGTGCGTGGGTGCTGGTGATTGTGAATTTTGTTGGATATGGTAGTGATATTCTATTGCTTGTGATAGCATATTCTGGGTTGAGGGAAGGGGTGGTGAGTGTCGTTAAAGATGTAGTGATTTCTGAGTTTCTAAATGTGCCATACCACGTGTGGAATTAGTATACGTGGAGGCAAGTGGAATGGTAGGCAAGGATAGGCAGTGATTAGTTGGTGGATGATTTGGATGGGTGGTGAATAGACGAGATCACAAGCTTGTAAGGCGCAAGCCCCAATTGTGTCCATATGGAGGAGGTATGACTAGGGCATTGGAAGAGAAGGTGGGTAATTGTTTCTGCACTTTGAAGACAGAGATTGCATGTATTGGATTGTGTGACATGCATATGGTGAAGGTAAGTAGCCGTGCTAACCTTTGGTGTGAGACTAGCCAAAGAAAATATAGTATTTTTGGTGGTAGGCGAAGTTTCTAAAGCCAATTGTGTAGGTAGGTTGTTGTATAGTTTTCTAGTGCGTGATATAGTGATTTAACGGAGAATTGGCCATTAGGAGTCAGTCCCCAAATGACTTGGTCAAAGGAGTGGGGGTTAGTTAAGGTTGGAATATGGATTTGGTTGATCAATGAAAGGGTGGGTTTGGGTATGACGAAGGGTAGTGAAGTGGTATCAATTAGATTATTTTGGATGTCATGGCTGACTGTGGCAGTTATTTCATGGGAGGGTAGCGGTCCCTCTATAGCATTACAAAGGTTAATATTAGGTCCAAGCCATGGCTCGTTCCAGAAGTGAATTTGTTGATTACATTATGTAGGAAGCACTTTGGTTTAAAGTGCACATTCACTTACTATTACCTTAGTAAACAAAATCATCTGTTTTGGTATAAGTGAAGTCAAAAGTACAGAACAGTGCCACATAATAGGTCTGAGTTCATTTTTTACTATTTTTGTCAAAAACATAAAAGAAAGAGGATTATTTATGCTTGTGTTAACAGAGTAGAATATAAGATGCAGTTATATATGTTTATTTCTGTAGGCATAATAAGCATTTGTATACCATATTAAGCCTTGTGAAATGGAATTATCCATCTCGATAATTGTTGAATTGGTCTACTAGTAGTAATCCCTTATTGCATCAAAAGCATGTTGGACACTAATTTTTGTAAACCTCTCTTTAAACAGTTAAAGATTTGTGCTTTTGGAAGTGCAAAGAAGTTGGTATGTGTTGTTTTTTGAGAACTATGTTTTTTATATGTGTTTGCATCTATTCAAATTTTTGTCCACTTACCATACGTGCCTGGGGAGCCCAATATATCCTACATTTGATCTCGCTATTACAGGGCGCATGAATTGATCTTTAGGGCTACATAATACCCAAATGCAATTCATATATGGTCAGCTGGTTGAGATTTCGCTCAGGTACTTTTAGTTACAAAATTAACTTTTCTTATGTTGGTCTTAATACTTTATTGCTATCTATAATACAAATACAGTACAACAATTATAACATTAAAAGAGTTTTAAAAACAATCAGACTGATTGATGAATATTGACATGTTTTATGAATTTTACACTGTGAGATTCCGAAAAAGATTTCACTTTAATGTATGTTATCTTTCTTATTTATTATTTTTATTTTTATACACTTATTCTCTCATTTTCCTCTTTACCTTGCCATTCTCTAATTATTCCGCCAAATCATTAACGACTCTTTCCTATCTATCTATATCTATATTATAAGCACGAATGCCCTTACCTAAACGTTGTTCGTCTTTTTTACCCCTTTAATATAGTGTTCACATTGGACAAAATAGTCATTTAATTATCTTCCTATATATAGTATTAATCATTTAATTTACTTTTCTAATATTTAGGAATACTCATTTAATTACTTTCCTATTTAGGACCTTGATTTAGAAAAGTGAAAACACATTCCTAAAATACCTACCATAAATAAATGAGAAAAGTACGTTTTAGAAGGAACTAAAATGTCTTCAATTCCTAAAATCTTAAGTTAATTACAAAAAATATATATTTCAAGAAGGTATCAAATTATTTTACATTCTAATATTTCCTAATATAAATAGAAAAGGACATTAAAAGGAAACTCTTAACTACTTTTGTTATAAGAATTTTTTCGGCAACTTTGTCAAACAAAAACGTAGAATCCATTTTTTCCTTCTTTTTCTTAACTTTTCTATTTTCATGTTAAACTTTGAAATGTTATATTTTTTACTTTGACCTATATATATAATTATTTAATCCATAAATATAATAATTTAGGAAGGGATTAGGTGGAATGAGTTCTTTTAGAATGTTCCTACTTTCTCATGTGGTGCCTAATTTAGAGTTAAATGAAAATCTTTGTGGTGAGAAGAAACATAAGACTCAAAAAAAGGGATTATATTGGGAGTGTTCGTCTTCGAAGATTAGTGTAATACATACCAGTTTACCTAGATTATAAGAGTGTATGGGGTGCATGCAGAATAAAATTGTTCATTTTAGATATATTTTTATTGATTAGCACAGTAAACACGTACAACACGTACACTAAAAAGTAGAAGTGGTGAAGACCTCATAGGATGTACAATTAATTTAAAAAGAAATAGGGGATAATGTAACTCTTAATTTTAGAACTCTAAAATTAATTAACTACCTTATTTGACTAGGAATGATGTACTTTAAATTGCTACATTAAAGGGAAGAAATAGGAACATGTCTCTTAGATTCTTTACGTTCATCCTTGCGCCTCCCATAAATCAGCCTTTTTTTTTTGGTTTTCACTCACATATGCGGAAGCCGGAAGGATGTGTTCATTCATAAAGATGCTAAACTTGTAATTTAGTTCTCTATGCATCAAAAATAAAGAAACAGTCCAAGAAAATCACTTCAATTTCTTTAACCTTCGCAAAAGTCGTATGATAAATCATTCGTTAAGGAGGATTAGATTATCACAAGTTTACGACAAGGATCCAACAAATATACACGTCCCTTGTACTTCTTACAGTAACTAATTCAATTGTTTCGACTCTGGATATTAATATGTGAAAGTCATCCATTAATGTCATTAAAAGATGCATGTAAAAATAACCTTAGTCTGCTTCATACTCACCGGATATTTTTTTTACATGATCATTAGTCTTTTTGGTGGATGAACAATCATTTTGAAAATTCAGAAATCCAAGAGGTAGAAGTTATAAAAGCAATTTTCGGTACCGCAAGCTGCAAGGAATCTCATGTATTTTTGTTGGCCCAAGTTCAGGTGAAGTTTTGAAGAATGATAAATGAACTCAGTCATGGACCAGGTCCACCATGTGAGACACAGTGTTTATCAACTTATACATGTGAGATACACGTTAATGAGATAAGTCTCAAGGATAAAGCAACAATATCTCCTGAACTGATCGAAAAGGTTGCATATTGGATGAGGAAAGAAAGTATCCTCATGGGAAGAGGACACAATCCGAAAAAAAGATAGGGTGGAGTTTGTATTGTTCAAGGACTCAACTTCGATGGAAGATCAGCAATTGAGTCTCAATCAAACTCTGATTACTAACTCATTAAATAACAGTAATTGTTCTCTTTGACAGGCATTGCACAAACGCAGAAGTGAAACTAAATTGAGAGCAAAAGAGCGAGGCAATTTTGCAAGCAATTTATGTGAGATTCAAGTGTGCATTCCTGAAGCTACTTGGATAAGATAGAAGAACCAATTCCATTGCGTTTATTCTTATTCTAGTTCAATTGTAGTAGGTGGTTTAAAGTTGTACCTTTCCAGCTTTCGTAGAAGCAATTGTAATAGGTACTTTGAGTATTCAAGTTATAGGCTAACTTGAAGGTGTCGCAACAGTTGAGGCTGTGTGCCATACTGGGATTAGAGTTTAATCCTTAGGTTTACCAGAGTTTTGTAAATGTTGTTTTGGCTCGGTGATTTTAGTGGAAGTTTGGGAAAATCCTACTGAGTCGTAGGTCGTGGTTCTTGCACCTTTTGAGCCAGGTGTTTTCCACGTAAAAATCTCTGTGTTCTTTATTTTATGTACTCTTAATTCCGCAAACAATAGTAGTAAGTACACCTAGAAGAACCAGGTTCTTCTAGAGCGAAAATTGCGTACCACACAAATCACCCCCCTCATGTGTCGTATTGACGTTTATAACATCAATTGGTATTAGAGCAGGTTATCCTTGAAGAGGCTAACACCTTAGGAGAAGATCAACATGAGTGCACCACCTGGGAATTGGGAAGGGCAAAATACTGTTAGGCCTCCACTTTTCAATGGTCAGTACTATACTTGGTGGAAGAACAGGATGAGAGATCACATCATAGGGGAAGACTATGAACTCTAGGACATAGTCACTGATGGTCTCCTAGCAACCACAAAGAAGAATGCTGAAGGAGTTGATGTGCCAAAGACAAGGGCCAACTGTACTGCTGAAGACCTGAGGAAGTGGGAGAAAAATGCTAAGGCCAAGAAATGGCTTGTGTGTGGACTAGGTCCAGATGAGTACAGTAGGATCCAAAGCTGTACTACTGCTAAGGAGATATGGGAAACCTTGCAAATGGCCCATGAAGGAACACCTCAAGTGAAAAGATCAAGAGGAACACTGTTGTATTCTCAATATGAGAATTTTACTATGAAGGAAGGAGAAACTATCCAGGAGATGTATACTAGGTTCACTACACTGACAAATGAACATAAGTCTCTTAGAAGGGTTATTCTTGAAGAAGACAAGGTTGAGAAAATTCTGACAAGGGTTCTGCCAGTCACATGGGAAAGCAAAATCACTGCTATTCAGGAATCTAAGAATATTGCTACTCTCATACTGGATGAACTAATTGGAAATCTGACTGCTTATGAAATGAGAAGGTAAACCATGAAGATGGATACCCCCAAGAAGGAGAGAAGCTTAGCTCTCAGAATTGCTGAAGGTTCAGATCTGGAAGATGATGAGATGGCTATGATCACTAGATATTTCAAAAAGTACCTCATGAGAGGAAAGGGTTCTTCAAGAGGTACAACCTTCAACAAGACAAGAGATCCTGAGAAACAGACCAATGAGGGTTGCTACAAGTGTGGTAAGACTGATCACATGATCAAGAACTGCCCTCAATGGGAAATTGAGTGGAAGAAAGAAAGAGCTGAACGAAGGAACAGGAAGAAGGAACATGTTCAACCAAAAAGAAACAAAGGTTCAACCAAGGCTATGGTTGCTGCTTGGGGAGAAAACTCAGATGAAGACTCAGAAGATGAAGCTGAAGAAGAGCAAGCACTGATGGCCATCGGAGAATCAGATGATGAACAAGAGGTAAGTATTCTTCATCTCAAAGACAAGATTAATTCTTGTCTAAAGAAAGGTTGGCTGAGCTATTACTAGACTTCATTGATGAGTATGAAATAATTAACAATGAGAAGGAAGTTCTGTCTAGGGAATGTGTGATCCTAAAAGCAAAATGCAAAAGTCTAGAGTTTAGGGCAAATGAGAGTGATAACAAAAATGCTGAGTTGAAGAACGAGGTTCTTGAACTTGACAACAGTGTCCTAGAACATAGGTCTGAAAACTTAAAACTGAAACTAGGAACATGAAAGAAGAAAGCTGATCACACATATCTCACTCTATAAGAAAATTAGGGAAAAATGAAAGATGAATTGTATAAGAAAGATGAATTCATCAAAGTCTTAAAGGAAGATCTAGGAAAGGTGAAACATGAACTAGACAGAACTTGCAAGTGGAACAAGGCTTCTGATGCACTCTCTTGGTTGCAAGAGCATCACAGTAGCAACGAGAGAGGACTTGGCTATGGGACGCAAGCACCAAAATGGGACCCTATAAGCAAGTACCTCACACTTCCTGAAAACAAAATATGCACACATTGTGGCAAGACTGGTCATTACAAAAATGAATGTAATGCAAAAGTAAAGGCCAGTCAAAAGAACAAAGCCTTTGTTCAAGAAAAAGGTAAGCTGCCTGGATGGGAAAGAAGGAACTTGATTCACCATTTTGCTTATAGAAAGGGACCCAAACTAGTTTGGGTTCCTAAGGCTAACCCCTGATTTCCTTTTGCAGGTCCAAGTGAAAGGGAGGAGCCAAATATGGGATATGGATAGTGGCTGCTCAAAACATATGACTGGGGACAAGGACTAGTTCCTTTCACTTGAGGACTTAAAAGAAGGTAATGTCTCTTTTGGTAATGGAAAGAAAGGTGAGATCATTGGGGTTGGAAAGGTAGGCAAAATAGATTCTCATTCCATATAAAATGTCTACCTGATAGATGGCTTGAAATATAGCCTAATAAGTGTGTCACAATTGTGTGACAGAGGTAACCTTGTGGCTTTTACCTCCACTAAATGCTTTGTGATTAACATTATCACTGACAAGATTGTTTTGCAAGGAAAAAGAGTTAACAATATTTACATTGTAGATTTGTCCACTCTTTCAGAAAATGAACTCACTTGTTTAAGTGTGTTGGTTAATGATCCCCTCCTGTGCCACAAAAGACTTGGTCATGCAAGTCTAAATCAGCTCAACAAATTAGTCTCTAAAGACATGGTGATAGGGCTACCTAATATCAAGTTCAAGGAAGACAAAGTTTGTGAGGCATGTGCAAGGGGGAAGCAGGTAAGGTCATCCTTCAAAAGCAAGAAAATGGTAAGTACATCCAAGTCATTGGAACTGGTCCATATGGATCTATGTGGTCCAATGAGAACCATGAGCAAAGGTGGAAAGAAATATGTAATGGTGCTAGTTGATGATTATTCTAGATTTACCAGGGTTCTATTTCTAACCTTCAAATATGAACCGTTTGACATGTTCTCTACATTTGTTAGAAAAACTCAAAAACAATTAGAAATCAACTTGCCTCCATTAGGTCTGATCATGGAACTGAATTTGAAAATTCCAAGTTTTTTGAGTTCTGTGATGAAAATGGTATAGATCATAATTTCTCTGCCCCTAGGACCCCTCAACAAAATGGAGTAGTTGAAAGAAAGAATAGAACTCTTGAGGATATGGCTAGAACCATGCTACTTTCTAGTAAATTGCCTCACAACTTCTGGGCAGAGGCTGTAAACACTACATGTTACATAATAAATAGATGCATGACCAGACCTCTGGTAGAGAAGACTCCCTATGAGTTACTTAAAGGGAGAAAACCAATCATATCCCATCTTAGGGCATTTGGTTGCAAGTGCTATGTGCACAATAATGGAAAAGACTCCCTAGGTAAGTTTGATCCCAGAAGTGATGAGGGAGTATTCTTGGGATATTCTTCACATAGAAAAGCATATAAAGTGTTTAATAAAAGAACTTTGTGTGTCGAAGAAAGTGTGCATGTAGTATTTGATGAAACTAACATTCTTTCTGAGAGACAGGAACATGAAGATGAAGCCATTGGATTGGTAAAAGACTTGACTGAAGCATCAGCTCAGGTCAAAGTGGCACCAACAGAAGGAACAGGTGATGGAACAGGTTCTTCCATACAGGGCAACCTGACAGGGGGAAGAAATCAAAGTGGAATTGAAATAAATTCCTTGAAGGAACCTGTTCATGATCCTGTTCTTCAGCAAATGGCAGAAACATCTAGCAGAAGCCAGTTGGTTGTGAAACCTCACAAGTATCAAAGTTCTCATCCCATTGAGAACATTCTCACTAATCCAACATCTAGAGTTAAAACTAGATCACAATTAAAGAATCTGTGTGCTTTTGATGTTTTTCTATCTATCATTGAACCTAAAAATGTTGTTGAGGCTTTGCAGGATGCAGATTGGGTGAATGCAATGCAGGATGAGCTCAACCAGTTTGAATGGAGTCAAGTCTGGCACCTAGTACCAAGACCCAAGGATAGATCAGTCATTGGTAGAAAATGGGTCTTCAGGAACAAACTTGATGAAGATGGAACAGTTACAAGGAACAAGGCAAGATTGGTAGTCCAAGGATACAGCCAGGAGGAGGGCATAGACTATGATGAGACTTTTGCTCCAGTTGCAAGACTACAGGCAATCAGACTTCTCATAGCCTTTGTAGCACATGTGGAATTTACTCTTCATCAGATGGATGTCAAAAGTGCCTTCCTAAATGGCTATCTAAAAGAAGAAGTGTTTGTGAAACAACCTCCAGGGTTTGAGAGTAAGGAATGTCCTAAGCATGTGTACAAGCTGGACAAGGCTCTCTATGGACTCAAGCAGGCCCCAAGAGCATGGTATGAACGACTGTCAAAATTCCTGCTGGACCATGGTTACAAGAGAGGTAAAATAGATAGTACCTTATTCTTAAGGGAAAAAGGTAAGGATCTCCTTGTTGTGCAAATCTATGTTGATGACATAATCTTTGGGGCCACCACTGACAAGCTAAGTAAGGACTTTGCAAAATTAATGGGGATTGAGTTTGAAATGAGCATGATGGGTGAGCTTAACTTCTTCTTAGGCTTACAGATCAAACAAAGTCCAAATGGAACCATGATCCATCAACAGAAGTATACAAAAGAGCTAACCAAAAAGTTTAAAATGGAGGAATCCAAAGAAATAGACACACTTATTGCAACTGCCACTAAATTAGATGTTGATGAACCTGGTTCATTAGTTGATCAAAAGTTGTATAGGGGTATGATTGGTTCACTCTTGTATCTCATTGCTAGCAGACCTGACATTGTTTTCAGTGTAGGACTTTGTGCTCGTTTTCAGGCAAATCCAAAGGAGTCTCACTTGACTGCTGTCAAGAGGATACTGAGATATCTAAAAGGAACCACTGATTTGTGCCTTTGGTATCCTAAAGGTAGTAATTTTGATCTAGTAGGATATGGTGATGCTGAATATGCAGGTCTCCTAGTTGATAGGAAGAGCACCTCAGGTATGGCACACTTCCTTGGTTCATGTCTTGTATCGTGGACTACCAAAAAGCAAAATTCAGTAGCCCTATCTACTGCTGAAGCTGAATATGTTGCTGCTGCTTCTTGTTGTGCTCAATTGCTATGGATCAAACAACAACTGGTAGATTTTGGAATTGAAGTGGGATGTATACCAATATTCTGTGATAATACTAGTGCTATAAGTATGACAAAGAACCCTGTTCATCATAAAAGGACCAAGCACATAGATGTTAGACACCACTTCCTAAGAGATAACTACGAGAAAGGATTGATCTCAATAGAATTTTGTGCTACTGATAAACAAATAGCTGACATCTTCACTAAAGCACTGAGTAGAGAAAACTTTGAGAGGAACAGGTTGGAAGTAGGAATGATTAAGATCACCTAAAAGGTCCAGTTCAGAATGCAATGAAAAAAAATTTTAAAAAAAAATTTTGGTTAGAAGTTTCAACTTTGTGTAACTAACTAGATTGATCCTTACTCAGTCTCATACTTTAATCAGTATACTCCTGTGACATGTGTATATATGACTCACTAATCTCTTACAAATTTTTTCTATTATGACATTTGAGGCATGTTCAAGGGAATTCTACTTGAAGAACCTGGTTCATTAGTATATGCTTATGAGAAAGTTCAGGTATGTTTTCTATACTTAGCACAATTAGAAAGATTAATTTTTCAATCATGAGCAGAAGTCCTATTTTCACCAAACTCCCAGAAATTATATCCATTGAGCATTGAACTAGTTTCATTCTCCTAGAACTCTAAAGAAAATGGGATTCTTGCCTAAAAAATAGCGTTGCCCACTAATCACTAAGAGACCAGAATTCTAAAGTGATTAGACTCCTGATTGACTACTGCAAAAAGGCTCCCGTTACTGCATTTAATCATAACCCTCTTTAAATACACTCCACATCCTTCTCTTTAGTCCATAACCGTCATTAATCTCCCCCAAGTTCTGATCATCCTCTTTCTCTCCAAAATTTTCAAAAATCCTCAAAATTCTCCAGAAATCCTTCACCATGACAAGTCCTCAAGATAACCCTGGAACTCCCCCACCAGTGTCTCCCTCAAACACATCCTTATCTACTCCTCCTGTTCAAAACCCAAAACCTAGTTTTCGTAGGCAAAAAATGCTAGCCAGAAAAATAGTAGCTTCTGGAGCTTTGAGGAAAGCTCTAAATGAAAAATTGAAGGCTAGTCAGAAGAAGGAAAGTCTTGCTAAAGAATCCAACTCAAGTTTTGAGTCTGAAGTATTTATCTCTGCCAGTGAAGGAGAAGAACATGGGTCTTCTGATACTGACAAAAATCAAGAAACCCCTGGTGAGGTTAATGCTTGTTTTGTATTTTCTGATGTGATAGAAAAGGAAGAAAATAGGTTTGTTTTGGTTGGTCCTTTGAAAGATGTAAAGGAGGCTGAGTCTAGTAGAAAGGGAAAGAAAAGGAAAGACAAAATTCTTGCAATCTGTGGAGGGGTAGAGGAGAGTGGCAACAAGTCAGGGGGTAGTGGCTCCGGGGAGGCTGCTGAAGGTCTTGTTCATTTAAGTAAACAACAAGATGAACCTGGTTCATCTGTTGAAGAAACCCTAGCTGACATCTTGAAGAAGGTTGGGGCCAGCTATGACCCAAAGAAGCGCAAGGCTTCTTCCCTAAAAGCTCCAACTACTTCCAAGCCAACAAAGAAAAGCAAAGTGTCATCTCCTAAGTCTACTGTCCCCTCAAAGGGAAGAGCAACTAGAAGCAGGGTCAAACAAAGTGAGGAAGAGTTGCAGAAAGCATTGGAAGAAAGCAGGAAGAAAAAGAGGGAAAAAGGAAAGGCAAAAGTTGTGGAGAGTGTTGAGGTTGCAGAAGAAGAAGAAGAAGAAGAGATAGATCTGGTCCATCAAGAAAGAGGAACAACTGAAAAGGTTCCAACACCCAAACCAAAGAGTTCCAAGACTTCGACCAAGAAGTCATCCTCTGTACCTGTATCTGCTGAGTCCTCGTTGGCTAAAAGAACTAGGTCTTCTGTGAAGGGAAAACAAAAGAAAATTATTGAAGAAGAAGAATGGAGTGGAGAAGAAGAAGAGGAGGAGTCTGAGAAAGAACATGATAGATTTGCCATTTTTGGCAGGAGAAAGATCTTGAAAGGCAGGTTGTTGAAAGACCTGTAGGAGCCAAGTATGATAAGATTGGTGGATGCCCTAGCTGCACAAGGATGGAAGGACACGGTCCTTCAATTGGATGGGAAACTGGCCAGGAAGGAGCTGATTGAGTTCATGGCCAATGCCACTGTCAAGAATGGGGTTGTCACCAGCATGGTGAAAGGAGTAAAGGTGCAGTTTGATGCACCTAAATTGGGTGAGATTCTAGACATTCTCAGTGTGGGATATGATGATTACACTAGGCAAAGGTGGCCTTGTCTGGATTCTCTTCCTACTGCACTCCAAATCACCAGAAACTTTTTTGATTCTGCAACTGCTGAAGATGTGCCTGAAGCAAGGTTTGTTCAGAAGAGTGAGATGAGGGCTGAGCACAAGGTGCTATTTGAGTTTGTGAACAAATTCTTGCTGCCAAGGCAGGAGAGAAGGCACACTGCCAATTACATGGACTTGGTCCTCATGGAGTGCCTTGTGAGAGGAATGCAGATAAACTGGCCTGCTTTTATTGTCAAACTACTGGATAGAGTCATCAATGGCTCCAAAGCTCATGCCACACCATATGGATTCCTATTGACTACTGTCCTGGAAAGGCTAAATGTGCCTTTGAAGAAGTGGGAAAATGGCATCAAGCAAGGAGCACTTTGGTGTCAAGACTCTTATGGCTTGTGACTATCCAGTGGATGCCACCCCAGTTGAACCTGGTTCATCTCTGAAGACTCCTGTGAATAGCAAGGTTAGGGCCTTGGTTCAAGAATGTGGAACAAAAGATACTGAAATTGCTAGGCTCCAGGCCCGTATTGCTGAACTGGAAAATGAGAGAAATGGCCTTAAATCTGAGCTAGAAAAGGAAAAGGAAAAGAGTGATGGAATGCTTCAGAATATGCTCAACCTCCTCCAAACCCAGCCCTCTAGTTCCTCCAAGCCCTAGGATGTCCAGTCCCTGTCTTTGAACCAGTCTAGAGCCCCCCTAGTGACCCAGTTAGGGATTTTTTTTTTCTTTTTGCTCATGGTTGGAAGTTTTTTCTTTCTTTTTGTGGTCTGTGTATGGAGGCATCTCTAATCAATGACAATTTGCTATTTCTCTTGTTCTATTGCAGATTCTGATCTTAATAGTTCATTTTGTTTGCTGGTTGTTGAGTAATTAAACCATATTTTCACTTGCAGTTGCCCCAGTGGCCATGAGTAATTATTAATATCTGGGTTCACAATATATGCAACTTTTCGATGATGCCAAAAAGGGGGAAGAGATATTGTGCTTTACTTTGTATTCTGAACTAAAGTGATATTTATAACCTAATTAAAACCTGGTCCTTAATGATAAGTTAAGATTTCTAAGTTAAAGTGTTGATAATTAAGCTGAGTTCCACAGGTTCTCTGATCAGTAAAAGCACAGAGTTTGTCATCATCAAAAAGGGGGAATTTGTTGGCCCAAGTTCAGATGAAGTTTTGAAGATTGACAAATGAACTCAGTCATGGACTAGGTTCATCATGTGAGACACAGTGGTTATCTACTTATACATGTGAGATGCACGTGAAGAAGATAAGTCTCAAGGATCAAGCAACAATATCTTCTGAATTAATCGAAAAGGTTGCATAAAGGATGAGGAGATGAAGTCTCCTAATGTGAAGTCCGGATCAAGGATAAGGGTTGAAGTTTGTATTGTTGCTGTGAGCACGTGATTTTTGCCACGCTTAATTTACTCCTATAAATTCATTAGAATTAGAATTTTTCTTTTATTATTTGAATTTTTAGGAATTAATTGCATGATCTTGTGTCTCGTTTGCATTTTTGTGTGTATTTTTAGTTGCTATAATTCATAAAAAAGTACAAAAATAGTACGTTTGTATTTAGAATTCGATTGTTATATTTTTATTCAATTAATATTACTAAAATAAGAGAAAAAAATAACAAAATAGCCCTTTAACAATTTTAAATTCTACATTTTACATTTTTGGTTTAGTTTTCTTCTAAATTAGGAATTAGTTAATTTTGGAAATTAATTTGTATAATTTTAGATTTTGATTTGGGTCTTTTAGTTTTGATCTTACATTTAATAAAATCAGAAAATAAAGAAAAATAAAAAAAAAGTAAAAGAAAAGAAAACAAATAAAAGAACAAAAAAGGGAAAACATAGTCTTAGAAAATATTCAATTTGGGCCAATTTTGAGGCTAGCCCAAATGAATTTTTTCAAAATCGGACCAAACTCCAAGCCCAGTCCACAAAAAATCCGGCCTGCTCCCTCATTAAAATGAAACGACGCCGTTTGGCGTCGTTTGATCTGGGCCATCGATTTTCCCTCATCCAACGACCCCCATTGTTTCCCATTTACTTAAAAGTGTCTTAAAAATCCCAAAAAACCCTAGAGACAAGAAGACTCTTCCTCGTACTCGCCCCCCCCGTAACACCACCGCCCCACCACCTTCTCCACCGTATATCCGCCTTACTCCGCCGTCCGCCGCCGGCCGGAAATCGCCGCCGCCGGCGATGCCCCAAATTACCCCAAAATTTCACCACATACTCTCCTTCTCCCCCTCTTTCCAACCCTCAAATCCCCTTCCCTCAATTCATTGCCGATTGTCTCGAATTTTAAATCTAAAATCCGGCCAAAACCCTAATCCATCCAATAGCTCCCAAATTCACACCATGTCACCTCCTCGTTCCATATCTCTCATTGGTTTCGTTCAAAAATCCCTGGAACGCTTCAAATCTATCAAACCCTATCGTTTTCAACTGTTCGAATTTGTTTTGAAGAACCAGGCCTTAATATTTCGCGGGCTGGTAAGGGTTTTCGACTGTAGTAGACCTTAGTCTTGTGTTTTCACTTGAAAACACAAGGTTAAGGTCTAATCCAGTTGAAAATCAAGTATTTCTTCACCATCCTTCCATGCCGCTTTAGGTACTTCCTGTTATCTCTTCTTTATTTTTCTGTTTACTCGTATTATTTTTGTTGTTTGCTTCATCTTGATTTTATTTTTCAGTAATTAATCTGGAATTAATTCTTTCCTCATTTTGGTTTTTTTTAGGATTTTATTCCCTGTTGATTGAGTATATTATTCCTGCTTGCATTTTTTTTTTAGATTTTTAGTTTTGATTCTTGAAATTTCGTTGGTTATTAATGTCTTTTGTTGTTAACCTGACTGATAATAGAGATGATTCGGTATTAATTTGTGTTTAATAGTTTAGTTTAGTGTTTTTATTTTGTTGGATTGATGGTTTGATAAAGAATGATTTGGGATTAAGTTTGTAGTTTTATTTAGTTTTGGTAATTCAGTCCCATAGTTTTGAACTTGGTTGGATATAGCTGAATAAATCACTCTTTAGTCAACTATAGTTGGATTTCAACTAAAGTAAAGGGGTTTGGTTAGGTTAGTAATTTTAGAGGCAATCAAGGGTAGTTTAGGCATCCAAAATGGGCTGGTTTGTTAAGGACCAGTAATTTCAAAACAAAAACAAGGGTAGTATAGGTATTCCATAGGTAGAAAAACATCCTAGGTCCTTCTAGAAGGGGGTCTTAGTGTAAGTTTCTGCATTTTTAGAGCAGTAACTTGGGTAACAAGCCACAACTTTAGGATTAATATGCAATTTCTGAAAATAAAAGAGGGGGAAAATGAGTAAACTCTTCCAGAACATTCTGCCCCCTTTCTTTGCCTGTAAAAGGCAGCCCTAGTGCCTTGATTAACAAGTTTTGGAGCCTGAAAATTCCTTCCAAAAATTGCTCCACACATTTCAAATCAAATTTGAATTTCAAATTCCAAAAACCTTCAAAAACCAAAAAAAGTAGAAACAACACAAAAACCCAAAAATATACGGTTACATTATGATTCCAGATCTGAATTGCAAGTTTGATTGTTAATCCGAGTTCCTAGCATTCAACTTTAAGTAGTTTTTGGTTTTGTTCAAGCTTTTCTGGTTATCTCTAGTTGCTGGAAGTTTCATAAGTTGTTTTTGGTTCAAATTCGAGTCTAGATTTGATTTCAAGCAAGGGCATTAGGTTCCTACTGGTTTATTTCGTCTCTGGCTAATTCCTGGGTCGATTTGCTACTGATCCTGTTGCTGTGGTTGCTGTGTAAACTGCTGCTGATTCTCCTCTTTCCTTTTGTTACTTTGCATTTCCAGGTACACAATTGAACTCAAATTAATGTGGCTTTGAGATGGAAGCATGAAATGAAACTGGATCCAAATTCCTGCTGTAGTTTTGTCATTTTGATAATTTTTGTTGTGTTTTGGATAGTTTTTTTTTGTGATGCTATTGGTTGTTCACTGTAATTAAACTAGGACTGTCCTGAACTATAATAACTGGGGACTGTTTGGCTTGTGGACGATTAAACTAATTAGATGTATTCCTATGAGCATGAGAATTCTATAGTTAACAGTTTAATTTGGTTCAGTTGTGCGGCTAGTGTAGTGTAGAATGTCAGTAGGCTTTCATAAACTTGTGGTCACCTAGTTGTAGTTTTCGTATAGTTAGTACCTGCTTAGTTTAATGTTTATTTCTGTTTTAAAAAGAAGAATCAGAAACAGTTGGATTTGCGTTTGATTTTGAAATCAAGTTTAATTTCAAGCTGAACATGCGTTGCACTGCAGTAATTCATATCAGCAGATTAGTTCTTAATATGTAGGTGTTAATAATTTTAGATTAATGGCTCAGATCAGTAGTTTATTTAAATTAAACATGCATCATTACTTAGACTGTTTTGAATTACTTAACCCGTTCGTGTTAGCGTTAGTAGAATCGTGTGATCAAACCGTTCAGTCTAGTCATTTAAGGTTTATGATATGAATTGTTGTTGTCGAATTCCATCCATATTTCTCAGTCCGCTTTTCGTCTTCCGTGGTGTTTAAAAAGTCATCAATAGGCAAATAGATAAGAATAATAACCTGAGCATGAAGCTAAGCTTAAACAATCCCTGGCCTATTAATTTGAATAAGTATACCTTGCTTTTTCTTGTTACCAGTTGTTGAGTGTACTTAAAATAGCTTGAAGTAACTTAGCAGACTTGCGTTTGTTGAAGTGAGGTTGCGTTGGATAGATCAGATGAAATCGTGCAGTCCTAGGTGAAACGTCTCTTCGTTGGGCTTATCTTGGAGCCCAATAATTGGACTATGGTGCCGAGTTACCATTCGGTTGGTGTTAGTCCAGTAACAAATTAATTAGGACTTCTTTTATTTATTAGAGACAAATTAAATAGAAAATTGTAGTTACTTTAGGATGGGCCTTTAAATAATAAATTGAGATGAGCCTCGCTAAACAAAATGCATACATTGCGGGGCCCTCTTAAATACCTATATTAAAATACTATGAATTCGGGGTGTGCCGTTTAGAGAATTTTCACGGCCTCCCGCGAAGTTAATAACACGTTAGTCGCTTTAGGCGCGCTTTAAATAATTTTACCTTCCTAAATACGGGTGTGCATTTCATGCGACCCAAATCCAAATCCCAAAACGTTGAATAAGAGGTGTCGAGGATCCGGGTGCATTTCATGTGACGTGATCCAAAAACGCGCTCTTAAACGACGTTCACTTTCATAAAAACTAATTAAAAGCGGTTAAACAATTCTAAAATTGCAATAGGATAGCATGTATTTAAAATTGGACTTTAGCCAAATATAGCAGTTGAGCGACCGTGCTAGAACCACGGAATTCGGGAGTGCCTAACCCCTTCTCCCGGGTTAACAGAATTCCTTACTCGGATTTCTGGTTCGCGACTGTTAAACAGAGTCAAACCCTTTCCTCGATTCGGGATTCAAACCGGTGACTTGGGACACCATAAATCTCCCAAGTGGCGACTCTGAAC
>NW_017675371.1:35707-68926 GCF_001879085.1 Nicotiana attenuata
CCAGAGGTGCCCATTTAGTGGATAGAGGAGTGTGAGGCGAGCTTCAGAAGCTTAAGACAGCTTTGACTACAGCCCCAATTTTGATGTTGCCTACCAGTTCGGGGTCTTATACTGTCTATTGTGACGCCTCGAGAGTTGGCCTTGGAGCGGTGTTGATGCAGGACGATAGGGTGATTGCCTACGCGTCCAGACAGTTAAAGATACATGAAAAGAATTACCCTGTCCACGACCTTGAATTAGCTGCCATTGTTCATGCCTTGAAGATCTGGCGTCATTATTTGTACGGCGTGCCTTGTGAGATTTACACTGATCATCGGAGTTTGCAGCATTTACTCAAGCAAAAGGATCTCAATATGCGTCAGAAGAGGTGGTTAGAGTTGCTAAAGGATTATGACATTACTATCCTGTAGCACCTGGGCAAGGCCAATGTGGTGGCGGATGCCTTGAGTCGCCGGGCGGAGAGTTTGGGGAGTTTGGCATATCTACCAGCTTCAAAGAGGCCTATGGCGATAGATGTTAAGGCCTTAGCCAGCCAGTTTGTGAGATTGAATCTTTTGGAGCCTAGTCGGGTTGTAGCTTGTGTGGTTTCCCGGTCCTCCTTATTAGATCGTATCAGGGATCAGCTGTATGATGACCCTTATTTGCTTGTCCTTCAGGACAAGGTTCAGCATGGAGATGCCAGAGATGTGACCATTGGGGGTGACAGAGTATTGAGGATGCAGGGCCGGATTTGTGTGCCCAATGTGATGGTCTTCGAGAGTTGATTCTAGCAGAGGCCCATAGTTCGCGGTATTCTATCCATTCGGGTGCCGCGAAGATGTATCAGGACATGAGGCAGCACTACTGGTGGAGGCGGATGAAGAAAGATATAGTTGGTTATGTGTCTAGATGCCTCAACTGCCAGCAGGTGAAGTATGAGCACCAGCGCCCGGGTGGGTCGCTTCAGCAAATAGAGATTCCGGAGTGGAAGTAGGAGCGCATCACCATGGACTTTGTATCGGGACTCCCACAGACCTTAAAGAAGTTTGATGCCATTTGTTCATTGTGGATCGGCTGACCAAGTCCGCTCATTTCATTCCCGTGTGTACCACTTATTCATCGGAGCGGTTGGCAGAGATTTATATCCGGGAGATTTTCCGTCTGCATGGTATTCCAGTTTCTATTATTTCGGACAGAGGTACCCAGTGTACATCGCGGTTCTGGAGAGCCGTGTAGCAGGAGTTAGGCACTCGGGTGAAGTTGAGCACATCATTTCACCCCCAGACGGACGGACAGTCCGAGCGCACTATTCAGATTCTTAAGGATATGCTCCGTGCGTGTGCGATTGAGTTTGGAGGGTCTTGGGATCATTTCTTGCCACTGGCGGAGTTTGTTTACAACAATAGTTATCAGTCCAGCATTCAGATGGCGCCGTATGAGGCTTTATATGGTAGGAGGTGTAGATCTTCGGTGGGTTGGTTTGAGCCGGGTGAGGCCAGGCTATTGGGCACAGAGTTGGTTCAGGACGCATTGAAGAAGGTTAAGACGATTCAGGATAGACTCCGTACAGCCTAGTCCAGACAGAAGAGTTACGCGGACAGGAAGGTTCGTGATGTTTCATATATGGTTGGTGAGCCAGTTCTGCTTCGGGTTTCGCCTATGAAAGGCGTCATGAGGTTTGGGAAGAAAGGAAAGTTAAGTCCGAGGTTTATTGGCTCTTTTGAGATCTTGCGGCGAATTGGGGAGGTTGCCTATGAGCATGCCTTGCCTCCTAGTTTGGCCTGGGTTCATCCGGTATTTCATGTTTCGATGCTCCGGAGGTATCATGGTGATCCGTCTCACGTGTTGGATTTCAGTTCAGTCCAGTTGGACAAGGATCTATCCTATGTTGAAGAGCCAATGGCTATATTGGACAGACAGATCAGAAAGTTGAGGTCAAAGAACATTGCTTCAGTGAAGGTTCAGTGGCGGGGTCAGCCGGCCGAGGAGGCGACCTGGGAGACCGAGCGGGATATGCACAGCTAGTACCCTCATCTTTTCACTACTTCAGGTATGTTCTCTATGCTTGTTCGAGGATGAACGAATGTTTAAGTGTAGGAGGATGTAACGACCCGGCCGGTCGTTTTTGGAATTTACGCCCCGATCCACCATTAACTGCTTTCCCTAAGTTCATTTCTGCTATTTGGTTTGCCGGGACGTTCGGTGTTGAGTTTCGGAGAGCTTTGGGACACTTAGTCCCTAAATGAGAGCTTGAGTGTTGAAAAGTGGTCCGTAGTCGGAACAGTGTGAAGACGACCTCAGAATGGAAATCCGATGGTTCCGTTAGCTCCGTTAGGTGATTTCGGTGTTGGGAGCGTGTTCGGAATGTATTTTGGATGTCCGTAGCTCATTTAGGCTTGAAATGCCGAAGTTTGAATTTTATAAGTTTTCGGTCCGATAGTGTGTTTTTGATCCGAGGGTCGGATTGGAATTTTGGAAGTTACCGTAGCTCCGTCATGTCATTTGGGATGTGTGTGCAAAATTTCAGGTCATTTGGACGTGTTTTGGTTAGGTTTTTGATCGAAAGCGTATTTTGATAAAAGTTGAAGTTCTTAGGCTCAAATCCTTGTTTAATTCGAGTTTCCGGCGTTGTTTTAGGTGGTTTAAGGATTGGTAAAAGTTTGAATGACATATTAGGTGGTATTGGTGCTTTTGATTGAGGTCCCGGGGGCCTCAGGATGATTTAGGGTGGTTAACGGAGGAATTTTTGAAGTGTTGCAGCAGCTGGTTCTAGACTTCTGGTATTTTCGCTTCTGCGGCTTGGGAACCGCAGAAGCGGCTTTGTCTACCGCAGAAGCGAGTAGGGGCATCCTCCTCAGTAACCGCAGAAGCGACAGGATTTCCGCAGAAGCGAGCCCGCTTCTGCGAGATGGGAACTGCAGAAGCGGGAGGTCGGATTTTTAAAGAGACCGCAGAAGCGGCTTGGATTCCGCACAAGCGGGACCGCAGAAGCGGTCCCTTGGCCGCAGAAGCGGTAATCCTTGTTCAGAAATAAGAAATTCGAGGGTTGAGTTCAAAAGTTAGAAAAATCAATTGAGAGCTCGGGAGACGGCGATTCTTGGAGGGTTTTGAAGAGAAGATAATTGGGTAACGTTTTCTTAATCCTATTTAGTTGTATTCCATCAATATCTAGTTAAATCCATCATTAGAATTCGAATTTAGGATCAAAAATTGGATAATTTGGGGAAAAACTTCTTAGACCTAACTTTTGAGTTTTGAATGAGCATTTGACCTCCGATTTGGGAGATTTTTATACGGTTAGACTCGTGAGAGTACGAGGGTTCTGAAAATGTGAAAATTATTCGATTCCGAGACGTTGGCCTGAAGGGCATTTTGGTCATTTCACCTAATTTTGCGTCGTAGCTTTGAATTAAATAGCAAAACATGTTGTTTGCGATGTTATTTACAATGTGTAATTGAATTGAATAGATTTGGGCCATTTGGAGTCGGATACTCGTGGCAAAAGTGTGATTTCGAGTTGATTTTGGAGCCGATTCGAGGTAAGTGGCTTGTCTAACCTTGTGTGGGGGACCTTTCCCCTTAGGATTGTTACTTGATATTTGAGTGCCTTGTACGTGAGGTGACGAGCGCGTACTTGAGCCGATTGATGAAAATCCGGGTTTTACTTAAGTAATTGAGATTTAGCTTTCCTTCTTACTTGGCCTATTCTACTTGAAATTATAACTTGTGCTAGATTAGGAAAAAGCATGTTTAGCTGACCTGACTGCCTAATTGCTTAAGTTGTTTTGACTGTACTACGTGAAGCATGCTAGGCTAGTTCTACCTGTTGATTGTCTTTCGTACTTCATTCCTTGGTATATTTCTAGCTGTGGTTGCGCATTTACATTGGGACTACGGATGTGGGATTCCGGTAGCCCCCCCCCTCCCCCGTCTGTTTACTTTGGGACTACTGGTTCGATTCCCGGTAGATCCCCCTGCACTTTTACTTTGGGACTGCGGGTTAGATTCCCGATAGATCCCCCTGCACTTTTACTTTGGGACTGCGGGTTAGATTCCCGATAGATCCCCCTGCACTTTTACTTTGGGACTGCGGGTTAGATTCCCGATAGATCCCCCCCTGCACTTGATGGTTTGACTACGGGACGGTATCCCGGGAGATCCTTCGGTTTGGTACATGAGTTGGACTACGGGACGGTATCCCGGGAGATCCTTCGGTTTGGTACATGGGTTGGACTACGGGACGGTATCCTGGGAGATCCACTGGGCAGTTGAGAAAAGGGCTACAAGACGGTATCCTGGGAGACCCTCATTACTATCATTGACATTGGGCTGTATTTACTCTGTGTCTACTCTGTCTTTTGTAGTTGTTATTGCCTCGTTGACCTGCCATATCTCACTGTTGTACTTATTATTCTGTGAGATTTTTATACTGTTAATTATTATTATTATTATATTTTGTCTCGGAAGGGCCCTAACCTTCCTCGTCACTACCCAACCGAGGTTAGTCTTGGCACTTACTGAGTACCGCTGTGGTGTACTCATGCCCTTCCTGCGCATGTTTTTCATGTGCAGATCACCCAGGTACCTCCACTCAGGCGCACTATCCTTGAGGCGAGGAGATACACGAAGACTTCGAGGTATATCTGCCGCGTCCGCAGACCAGAAGTCTCTATTCTGTTCCAGCTTTAGTATTTAGTTATCCCTTTTTCTCTCAGTTGTTTAGATATTCTGGATTTAGAGTAGCGTACTATGTTTTTGTTAGCCTGTGGTTCCCGTGAGTTTCCGGATTTTGGGATTTAGTTGTAGACTTCAGCATATTTTTGAGTTGTATAGGCCGAGTGGCCTTATATACAGTTGCTATTTCCGTATGTTCAGTTTTAATTAATTATTCCGCACTGTTAGGCTTAGCTAGTTGTAGGAACTAGGTGCCATCACGACATGTTCATGGAGGGTAAACTGGGGTCGTGACAGATCGAAAAGGTTGCATATTGGATGAGGAAAGAAAGTATCCTCATGGGAAGAGGACACAATCCGAAAAAAGGATAGGGTTGGAGTTTGTATTGTTCAAGGACTTCTCAATCAAACTCTGATTACTAACTCATTAAATAACAGTAATTGTTCTCTTTGACAGGCATTGCACAAACGCAGAAGTGAAACTAAATTGAGAGCAAAAGAGCGAGGCAATTTTGCAAGCAATTTATGTGAGATTCAAGTGTGCATTCCTGAAGCTACTTGGACAAGATAGAAGAACCAATTCCATTGTGTTTATTCTTATTCTAGTTCAATTGTAGTAGGTGGTTTAAAGTTGTATCTTTCCAGCTTTTGTAGAAGCAATTGTAATAGGTACTTTGAGTATTCAAGTTATAGGCTAACTTGAAGGTGTCGCAACAGTTGAGGCTGTGTGCCACACTGGGATTAGAGTTTAATCCTTAGGTTTACAAGAGTTTTGTAAATGTTGTTTTGGCTCAGTGATTTTAGTGGATGTTTGGGAAAATTCTACTGAGTAGTAGGTCGTGGTTTTTTCACCTTTTGAGCCAGGTGTTTTCCACGTAAAAATCTCTGTGTTCTTTATTTTATGTACTCTTAATTCCGCAAACAGTAGTAGTAAGTACACCGAGAAGAATCAGGTTCTTCTAGAGCGAAAATTGGGTACCACACAAATCACTCCCCCCCCCCCCCTCTTGTGTGGTATTGACGTTTATAAGATCAATTTTGAGTTTTGGGCTTGAGATTAATATTTTGTAATTTATATCTTCTTCACTATTTTACATTAGATGTTTTACATAAGTTCTTAGAAATATCTTTTCTTCTAAGTCTTCTTTTCTGCTTTGTTCGTGGTACTTAAGTCTTAAACTTAGTTTTTCAGTATAATGCAAGTAGATTTTACTTCCGGTTCAATCTCAACAGTATACAAAGTGTCTGTTTATCTGAGTTTTGTTGCTCATGCCTCAGATATTACAATTGCTTTTGTAAAACCAAGAGGAGGGGAACCGGGAATTCAATACTGAAGCGGATTCCGTTGTTACCTATTATGACCAAATTTTCTATTTGCTCTTTTCTAAATTTTGTAAGAAATATTGCTAGCGTTTTAAGCCATAGGGATACTAGGAGTAAAGAGAGTTCTATGATTCAAGAGAGAAGGAGCAAGCAAGGAGCTAGGATCAAGGAATCTGTTTTCGCGCATTGGTCCATGTATATGGGCAACTAGGACTCTATAAAGACTAAACAAGATATTGGACCTGATACTACAATATGATATATATTGTTATTTATAAATAAAATATCTCTAATTACAAATACTATATAACGAACTTACCTAAAGTCTTCCTCTTTGCATGTAGCCAGTTACTTTAAATTTAACTATTGCATAATGTAGTAATATCAAATTTTTCATTTAAATGGATGTTGCGTCTACCTCGATATCAATTGCTATTATACATAATCCATTTTATTCTATATTCTATACAGTTTCTTATTGATACACGTAGAATTCACGTGCAACGCACGTACACTAAAACTAGTTAAAAAAATATATCCCTAATCATCCTCCAATTCTCATTCAAATTGTCGATAATTCATCTATTTTTCAAGATCTCCAGCAATTCAAACAAACGTTCAGTTTACCCCTATAAATTCATGAAAGACAACATACAAGAAAGATGAGAGGATGATTCAAAATAATACAAAACATAACACCACCACGAAGAGGAGCAGTTTTTAAACATCAGGTTTATTCCTAAACTATACATTATTCTTCCATTGTTCTACACAAATCACATTCCTTTGCACAAATACTTTTGTCTCTAAAGTAGCATAAAGATTTAAGCATATGAAATAATACATTATTATAGAGATCTATATTAAATATACATTAATAATATAATTCAACGTATGCTTATATCTGCATCTTAGATTTCTATTACATTAGGTTGTTGTGTTTGTCTCAGGTATTGTATTCCCTGCTGCTATTATTTGGTACTACTTATCCTTTACCCCCCCCCCCCCCCAACTTTTTTTTCACTTCTTCTTCTTGTCCTTCCTGAGCCGAGGGTCTATTTGAAGCAGCCTCTCTACCTCCATTAGGTAGGGGTAAGGTCTGCGTACAAACTACCTTCCCCAGACCCCACCTGTTGGGATCAAACTGGGTATGTTGTTGTTGTTGTTGTTGTTGTATGCTTATATCTGCACAATAAAATTTGTCTTACATTATACAGAATTTTCTACAATATTGGCTAAATAGATTATAGATCAACGACATCAAAGTTCCTTGAATAATTGTCAAGGTAAATTATTTATGCTAAATTAAATAATTTTATTACTTTACTATTCTTAGCTATATTAAAACTACAATTCTTCTTTTGTTACAGATGTAAAAAAAACAACCTGAAGCCTCCATGGATGAGATGTATACAAGAATCACACAAATGCGGATAGAATATTTGAAGTATGAGCAAGTACAACTTAGAAACGAATTATATAAATTAAAGAAGTATTACCAAATAAATCATGCAAAGAATGACTATATGTATATTCGAATATTATGTTATTGCATTTACAAAATTTAAGTTTACATTATTACAAATAAATGTTATTTACCTCCCATTTACTAGACGTTGAAATTGATGGACTTCGTTTTTCATTTTCACCATATTTAATATCCAACGTGGGAATATGATTACAAAATTATAGCATATTTAAACGATCGCGCGAAGCGCGGTCAAGTTTCCTAGTCTATATCTATATCTGTATCTATATCTATATATATAATAAAGCTGGGAATAAAAAAAGTTGATGTGGTATCTCTCCTAATTCAGGAAATATATTTATCTGTTTTCTCAATTTTTTGGGGTATTCTTCTCATTTTAATACAATATATTTAATTATTGAACCCAAAGAAATAAATTTTTTATTAAAGCTCCATAATAAATAATGGAAGAGAGAAAAAAAATAATACCATAATGAAAGACATCCGTTTTTAGCTACCAGATCAATCTTGACCAATTATTATATATCTGTTTCAATTGGTTATTATGATACTATTATTACTAATTAATACACTAACACTAATTCTATTACAATTGCTCTGCCTAATTACGTTACAATTTATTCCTATTATACTCGATGAAAGTTACAAATTGAATTGGTTTACTATAAATATTTAAGCAAATCTTTTCCATCACATACCTTTCATTTATTGTTCCTCATCAATCCTTCACTCTCTACACGATTTTTTTTTTTAAAACTCTTTTTCCAGTTATTCGCATTCTTACCCCAGTTATTCTTTTGACACAAATTGTGTGCATAACTTTTATTGACTAGGGAGTGAAGTGGAGTGGGAGAGTGAGGAAGAGAAGAGCATTGATATTATTTTCGGAAGTATGGGATTCAAATTCATGTTTTCTACACAGGTTATATTACTTTAATGGTTTATTGCATAGTTTGCTACAGAGGCTATATTTTCTCAACCAAAAAAATTGAGAAAGTATGTTTAATCTATGTGCTCTCAAAAGCAAATGAGAACCTAAAAAAATGTGATTATTTTTCCCAGTTCAAAACAAACAATATGATTTGTGTGCATATGCAAATAGGAGATAGAAGGAACTTAAAAAGCACTCAACTCAACTAGGCTTTTGTTCGGCAATTTTTTCAAATTATCCATGCTTCTCCGTATGGTTGCGGCTATATTTATCTCAAATTGTGGTTTTTTCTTTATTTCTCTCTATTGAATTTATGGAGCAAGTGATAGTGTGTATTGGAATGGAACGAGCAATTAATCAAAAATTTAATTTTTAAAGCTTTTCCATAAGATTAGTAGGAGGAGGAAGGGGAATTGATTTGGTTATTTAAGGAAGGATAATTTTTTATTTTACGGCGTGATTAAAGGGTATTTATATGAGAAAAAAGTAAGCAAAAAAATTTAAAAATGTGTATTATGCTTTACAACTTATAAAATATATATATATATATATATATATATATATATGTGTGTGTGTGTGTGTGTGTGTATATATAAGACAAAGTATAGGTCATAAAGTAGAAAAAGACAATGATATTTGGATGAAAAAGCAAATAAAACCTAGAATAATAATTATATTGGCGCCACTTGGATCATCGCAAATGTTTACAAGGAGGACGATAGAATTTTGGCATTTTGAGCTATCTAATTTTTTGGTCTCTCTAAATTCAAAAGGATAAATTTGAACGAGGCATAACACATGGTAAAAAACTTACCTGCCAGGTGTGGGTAAGTATTTACCCATAACACATTATAAGAGCAAGATCAATAAGGAAAAGAGAATAACTCTCGTGAAACATTTAAGTGCTGATGCACTTTGTGAGAAGAAAAAAAAAAGGAGGAAAAGAGGGAGGTATACTAATATATGTTAGAAAGTGATATTTGAATTTTTTAAATATGGTACATAAATAAAGGAAAGTATAAGGAAAAATAATCAAGAGAGTAATTAAATTTTTGGATTTTTCATGAGTTAGTAGGAGGAGATCGGTAATAGAAGTGATAGAAGGGTGTAAATACGAGAAAGAGAAGCAAACAAATAAATAGAAAAGATAAGCAAAGGTAAATAAATGAAAAAGAGGGCTAGAAATTGTGGGAGGTGGAAGATAATATTTCAATGAATATAAGATCGTGAAAAGAATAATAGATAAACAAGAAATAATGAAAGGAGAAAAATAAAATCTCAAAATGCCAAAACTGTAATGAGAATACAGTAAAAAGCTTTTTTGCTTTTTCTTTATTCCTTAAAATAGAATAAAGTCTCTTTTATTTTTTTTATTTTAATGAAAGTAAGGAGAAGTAAGCAAAACTTGGACATAGATTTATTCACTTCCTAAAGTTTGAAAAATATAACTTTCTAACTTAAATATATCTATTAGAAATCTTAAGAAAATAATCATGATAGGAGGTCAAATTAATATAAGCGCCTCCAAGAAGTAGAGAAAATAAATTTTGAACACAATTTATTGGATATAACTATTTATGAAAAGAAAATAATACCGAATTGATTGACTACTTTTGCTATTTTCTTATCCAAATATTAGAAATTGATCATGTCGTTAATTTAACTGCGCAAAGCGCGGTCAGTTCATTGGTATATATATAAAGTAGGACATGGAAAAGCTGTTGTGGCATATCTCTTTGGCTTTCATTCACATTTATCTTTTTTCTAAGTTTTTTGGTTTTTTTTTTCTGTCCAATTTTTTTTTCCCCTTTCAATATGACAATTATTTACTCTATTATAAGTCCTAAAGGTACGTAACTTATATTTGCAATTAATCAATAAAACCCTCTTTAGTAACGGTCAGAATTATAACTTTTAAGACTATAATCTTTCATTTTAGTAAAATTAATATGGCACCCAAGAGTCAGTCCCTTTCAAATAGTCCTTCGGCTCTCAAGTGTTTTTTTCATTCCTTTGGCATCACGTCAATCCATTTGGATTTTTTTTTTCTGTTCTTTATTTTTTTTTACTATTTTTGCCTAGAAAATTATTCCTTCAAATGTAACAATATATTGATTTCCTGATAATAATTGTTTTCAAATGTTATTTGTTCTCTTCAATTTTTTTGATTTGGTGGATATAATTCTTTTATTCTGTTTTTTTATATTTTGTTGATTCATTAATATGTTTTTTTGTAGTAGATTATTATGGTTTTCATTTGATGTTGCTCTCTTCTTCTTTGTTTTGTCTATTTTTGGACATGGAAGTGGAACTTCCTAATTAATTTCTAATTGATATGAGTGTTTTTTTAGGTGAAAGCAAGTTTGTCAAGGTATTATAATCTCTAATGCCAATTGTCTTATGTTTCTTTTTGAAATAATTTATACATCTTATTTTCTCTATTTTGAAATACATAAATAGCCAATATACTTTGATGTCTTTCATGTATTTTACTTGAGTGTAAAAGAATATTTGTTTGTTTTTTGCTAAGATTAAGAACTATATCAGTATAGACAAATATTGTAGTAACATAAGTTCTACCAGAAAATACTTAAATTTACTGAAATGTAGTTCCAACATGTTAGATGAGTTTGGATTGTTTCCCACTTCATGCTCTCTTTTGAGAATGGTAACATTTGCTTCTTTTTACTCCTATTTACAAGATTGTTGTATAGTAATATTTTAGACGTATACCAGTACATACTTTTCCTTAGGTATATGTAATAACAATAACTATTGTACTTCTTTTACCATTTCTTTAGAAAAAAAAAATTCTTAAACTAAGCTCATTTTGCTCTCAACTAATGATTAAAGAAAGGAAAAAACTTTATCTGTGACTCCTATTCATATGTTTGCAATAGGAGTTGCATTTTAGATAAAATAAATGTTATTGTGTCATTCGCTATAAATCGATAGTATAACTTTAAACTCTGGCCTAATATCACATTGCAAAGAGAGATTAACAATGTTGGTAATTAGGATTTGTGACCACATATCATGAGTAGAAAACTAAATATGGATTATATTAGTTCAACTTTACCGAAGGAATAGTCTTTTTCCAAGAAAACGAAAAGAAAAGCAGGTTAAAATTCATTAAGAAATAGATGAAATAATCTTCAAACATTTAAAAAGGGAAAGTAAATGTAATACAAAAAGAAGCTTTTATTCCAAAGAAAGAAAAAAAGCTTAAGATTCATTCAGAAATAGAGACTCCTAAACCTTATTCAAGTCATTGTTTCTACTCTCAATTAAAAATTAAGTCGCCAAAAGAGAATCCCCTGAAATTAGCTGAGCACCAAAGAAATGTGTCACCACCCGGATTTTCCACCCTCGGAAATCGTGATGGCGCCTACTCGTAGAAGCTAGGCAAGCCATGAAATTAGAAATCTTAACCCTTTTCATTTTTTAATACCTTTAATTACTGATAATAACAGGTGATAAACAGGGAAATAATAGCGGAAGAAGAAAATTTAAGCGGAAGACTTAGACAAATATAATACCAAATCGTTACTAATAACCAACATATGTGTCTACCTAGAAACCGGTGCCACAACATTCACGGACTGTCTATAATTACTACATACAAATGTCTGAAAGAAAGAAACTCAGCCTATCTCGGATACAAATGATAACAGAACATAATAGTGGATAAAGAGACGTCGGGCCTGCGGACGCCTGCATGACTACCTCGGGATCTCTGTGGACTGAAGGCTGGCTCCCAAACTAGTGCTGCTGCCCCAGTACTGCTCCGGTATCTGCACAGAGTGCAGAGTGTAGCATCAGCACAACTGATGATAGGCTATAATTGCATATTTTACTCGCTTATTACACTCGAATTTACTGCACTTTAATTGAGTTTGCGCTTTAATCGCTAGTGTTTTGCACTAATTGTGTGTTTTATGCCTTGTAGGTGTGATTCCGAGCTATATAGATGTTATGGAATAAATTTAAGTGATTTGAAGCTTTGAAGTCTGAGTAAAAGCTCAAGGAATTAAGACGGGATCGTGTTCGGGGGTCAAATTTGATAATTAAGTACGAACGAAGACTTGAGGAGGCATATTGCGCACTGTTTAGTAAAATAGACATAACTTTTTTCTCAGAACTCCATTTGGGCTCCACAATATATGGTTGGAAAGTTAACTCAAAGGACTACAACTTTCATGTTTTACATTTTTCCAAATTCCAAACTGAACAGGGTGAAAAACCGTGATTTTGTCGCGACCGCGGCAGAAGATGGTCGCGGACAACTGAAGAATCAGAGGGCATGTTTGGCCGCGGTTCCACCGCGACCGCGGCAGGAAGCCAAAATTTCAGGGACTAAAGTGCAAAACATGGGATTTTAAGTCCTAAACCCTATATTAAACAAAGAAGGCCGGCCAAGAACAAGAAGAGGACATATTTTGGACACAAATTAGACTTAAGGAGGCGGAGAGACACTACTTTAGGGTTAGACAACACCCTTGGAGGCAAGAACACATTGGGAGAAAGGCAGAGAATTCTTCTAAGAGTTTTTCCTTCCTCTTCCTATTTTTCATTGTTGGTTATGACTTTTAGTAGTGTAGTTTTACATACTATTATGAATAGCTAATTTGTTATCTAGAGTTTTGATAGAACCTTTTGTAGGATAAATTCTTATTATGTTTTTATATAATTGAGCCATAGCTTTTCTCTATTTGTTCAACTACGTTTATATTCTGGTTGATTGAAGAGCTCTCAATTAGCTGTGCCTATTTAGTATGTATAACTCGGGAGAGAGTGCATATTTAGGTAGTTGTTGAACAACACCACTCCCAGAGTATATGAGAGATCAATAACCGAGGGTTTAAAGGTGGGATTAGGGATAACGAAGCCTTGGGTGCAATCTGAAGTGAGCTGTATTAAAAGCAGCTAGCGTAGCTCGGGAGAGTGCGTCTAGTAAATTGTCGTAATTACTCGGGAGAGATTTAAGGCAATAAGAGTGCTCATGATCGGTAGAGAATACTTAGGCGAAATTATAGAAGACATAGCGGGAAGGATTTCGACAATAGGGGAAATCATAACTCTAGACCTCCTTAATATTTTCTCTAACCCTCAGTATCGTTAGTTGTTAATTTACTATTTTAATTTGTTAGTTAAGTAGTTAGACACAAGAATCTTAATATCTATAAGTTAGGAATTGTTCAAGCTTGTCTTCTTGGTGATAGTGAACAGCTGTAGCTAAACCTTACTTCTCTGTGAGATTCGACTCCGGACTTGTAAACCGGATTATATTTGCAGCAACCGCATTGTCCTTTTTATATGGCATAGTTGGGCGTGATCAACAACCGACCCCATGTGCTAGTAAGTGCCTGGCCTAACCCCGGCGAGGTAGTGACGAGGCTAGGACCAAACTCCAAATATATATAAATATATATATATATATATATATATATAGCGGAAAATAAACTAGAACAAATAATTTAAAACAGGGAAGGGGAAACATGCTTCGGGGACTAACAGATAAAACAGAATCTCAAGAGAATTATCAAGAAACCAAAAATTTAACTTCTATCAAGGATAAGGAAAACAAAGGCAATTTACACTTTCGGTTCACATCTCGTTGCAGGCGTGCAACCCGATCCCATTTCTCATATCCTTGTCTTAGGCGTACCACCCGATCCCATTTCATTATATCTCGTGGTAGGCGTACCACCCGATCCCATTTTATCATATCTCGTGGTAGGCGTACCACCCGATCCCATTACATCATATCTCGTGGTAGGCGTACCACCTAATCCCATTTCATCATATCTCGTGGTAGGTGTACCACCCGATCCCATTTCATCATATCTCGTGGTAGGCGTACCACCCGATCCCATTTACAAGCAAACAGAAAATTATAAGGAATCCCGGCAAGGGAACAAAGCAACATAATAAGTTCCCGGCAAGGGAACAACAATATTTAAGACAAACATCACGGCAAGGGAGAATCAGCTATAACCAATCCTAACTCAACTCCTACTGAGCTCAATTAGAACCAATGGTCAATCATAAATAAAATCCACGAAAATAAACTAAATCTTTGCTCAATATCGGATACCATCAATTTTAACACCCGCAGTATCATTCAACAACGCAATAACTATCAATTCAAGACTCACGGTCATGCTCGACACCAACGTATAGATACTCGTCACCATGCCTATACGTCGTACTCAACAAGAAGCAATTAGCAAATAGGACACAACTCATAATCCCTCAAGCTAAGGTTAGACCGTACACTTACCTCAAACTTTCACGGCCAACTCAAGCCTCAAACACCGCCTTTCCTTTCGAATTCGACTCCAAATCGATCGTATCTATACATAATCGACTTCATAACATCAATAAACGCTAAACAATTCAATTCCAATGCTCAATTATAGCTTTTAATCATTCTTCCCAAAAACCCAAAAATTGACCCCGGGCACGCTTGGTCAAAACACGAGGTTCGAACCAAAATCTGATCCCCCATTCACCCACGAGCCCAAATATATAATTATTTCTAGAATTTGACCCCAAAACATGGTCTAAATCACAATTAATCAAAAATCCCTAACTCTACCCAAATTCCTAATTTTCTACCCTTAATCACATGTTTTAGGCCTAGAAATATAGTGGGTGTTGATAAAAATGGAAGAAAACAAGTCAAAGATTACATATCCAAGAGATTATGGTGAGGAAATGCTTCAAAAATCGCCTAAGAGCTTTGGAGAAGAAGAGGTTTGTGAAATTTTATAAAAATCCCGTAAGTGTTCTGTTTTGGGTCTTTCAAAATAACTGGGCAAAAATGTCCTTCACGTTCGCGACAGACCCTTCGCGTTCGCGATGGGTCAGGTTGGATAAGCCTTCGCGTTCGCATAAACGGGCTCGCGTTCGTGGAGAAGGATCCCCTCGAGCCCTCGCGTTCGCGTCCAATGGGTTGCGCTCGCGTAGGGTAATTGCCCCACCCCCTGCCCAGGCCCATTTGGCCTTCGCGTGGCCAGGACCGCGTTCGCGAAGGTATAGCCCCCTACTGCCTCGCGTTCGCGACCTGAGCTACGTGTTCGCGTAGAAGGATCTTCCTTCGGCGAAATATAATGCATCACGTTCGCATGGGTTCTTCCGCGAACGCGAAGAAGAAAGTATCAGTACACCAGATCAGCTGTTTCTGCAATTTTTCTTAAGTCCAAAACTTCCCGAAACACATCCAAAACACCCCGGAGCCCTCGGGGCTCATAACCAAACATACGTACTAACTCAACATCATCATACGAACTTATCCGTGTGATCAAATCGCTAAAATAACCTCAATAACCACGAATTAAACCTCAAAATCAAAGGATTTTTCTCAAACTTCATAAAACATCAACTTTAGCAATTTTGGTCCGAATCACGTCAAACGACATCCGTTTTCACCAAATTTTACAGAAATGACTTAAATCATATATAAGACCTGTACCGGGCGCCGGAACCAAAATACGGGCCCGATACCACCATGTTCTAAACAAATTTCATTTCAAATTTCCTTAAATAATTTCCTTTAAAAATTCATTTCTCGGGCTTGGGACCTCGAAATTCGATTCCGGACATACACCCAAGTCCCGTATTTTCCTGCGGACCCTCCGGGACCGTCAAATCATGGGTCCGGATCCATTTACCCAAAAGACCGAAGTCAAATTAATTCATTTATTAGCCAAATTTTATCATTTTTCACAGATTTTCATGTTTAAACTTTCCGGCTACGCGCTCGGACTGCGCACGCAAATCGAAGTAACTCTAAATGAGGTTTTCAAGGCCTCAAAAACACATAATTTAATGTAAAAGCAAGTGATGACCTTTTGGGCCATCAGATTCTCCACCTTTAAAACAACTGTTCGTCCTCGAAAGGACAGAAGAAGGAAGTACCTGAGTCGGGGAAAAGATGGGGATAACGGCTCCGCATATCGGACTTAGACTCCCAGGTCGAGGCCTCAGGAGGCTGACCTCTCCACTGAACACGAACAGAAGGGAAACTCTTCGACCTCAACTGACGAACCTGCCGGTCTAGAATAGCTACCGGCTCCTCCTCATAAGACAAGTCCTTGTCCAACTGGACAGTGCTGAAATCTAACACGTGGGAGGGATCGCCATGATACCTCCGAAGCATGGACACATGGAACACTTGATGCACGGCTTATAATCTCGGCGGCAATGCAAGTCTATAAGCCACCTCTCCCACTCGATCAAGAATATCAAACGTACCAATGAACCTAGGGCTAAGCTTGCCCTTCTTCCCAAATCTCATCACGCCCTTCATAGGCGACACTCAAAGCAATACCCGCTCACCGATCATGAAAACAAAATCTCGATCCTTGCGGTCAGCATAACTCTTTTGCCTGGACTGAGCTGAACGAAGCCTATCCTGAATGATCCTGACCTTGTCCAAGGCATCCTGAACCATATCCGTACCCAACAACCGAGCCTCTCCCGGCTCAAACCATCCAACCAGAGACCGACACCGCCTACAATATAAAGCCTCATAAGGAGCCATCTGGATGCTCGACTGGTAGCGGTTGTTGTAGGCGAACTCCGCTAAAGGCAAAAATTGATCCCACGAGCCTCCAAAGTCAATGACACAAGCTCGGGCATATCCTCCAAAATCTGAATACTCCGCTCGGACTGCCCGTCCGTCTAGGGATGAAATGCTGTGCTTAATTCTACCCGTGTGCCCAACTCTCCCTGAACTGCTCTCCAGAAACGCGAGGTAAACTGCGTACCTCGGACCGAAATGATAGACACAGGCACACCATGAAGACGAATAATCTCCCGGATATAGATCTCAGCTAACTTCTCAGAAGAATAGGAGACTGCCACAGGAATGAAATGTGTTGACTTGGTCAGCCTATCAACAATGACCCACACTACATCAAACTTCTTCCGAGTCTGCGGGAGTCTAGTAATGAAGTCCATAGTGATCCGCTCCCACTTCCACTCGGGAAGCTCAATCCTCTAAAATGAACCACGAGGCCTCTGATGCTCTGTGATGACCCAAAGGGGTCATCACCTATTTCCTCATTCGTTCCGTGCTTCCGAGGCCTTGAAAACCTCTTTTTTTTACTTGCCTCGATTTGCGTGCACAGTTCGAGCACATAGCCGGAAAGCTTTTATGTTGAAATATGTGAATTCTGTGAAAAATTTGAAAAATTTTGACATTAATATGGTTACAGTTGACTTTGGTCAACATTTTTGGTAAACGGGCCCAGACCCGAGATTGGACGGTCCCGGAAGGTCCGTAGAAAAATATGGGACTCGGGCATGTGCCCGGAGTCGAATTCCGTGGTCTAGAGCCCGAGGAAAGAATTTTTCTATGAAATTGTTTTTCTGAAATTAATAAGGAAATTGGAAATGAAAATTTATTAAAAGACTGTGGTATCGGGCTCGTATTTTGGTTCCGACGCCCGGTACAAGTCTTATATATTGTTTAAGCGCTTTCTGTGAAGTTTGGTCGAAATCGGACGTCGTTTGACGTGTTTCGGACCTAAATATCTAAAGTTGGAAGTTTATGAAGTTTGGAATGAAAATGATGATTTTGAGGCTTGATTCATTGATTTTGATGTTGTTTTGGCGATTTGATCGCTCGAGTAAGTTCGTAAGATATTATTGAGTTAGTGTGTGTGTTTGGTTAGGAGCCCCGGGGGCTCGGGAGTGTTTCGGAGGAGTGTCGGAGTGGTTTTTGAACTTAAGAAATTGCAGAAACTGCTGTTTGCTGGTGTCCAGTCATTTGTTCTATGCGATCGCATAGGTAGGTCTGCGATCGCGTAGAGTTAATCTTCAGGAGGGTCAGTTGTTGTATGCGATCGCAATTACCCTTCCGCGATCGCATAGTGCTAGCCTGAGAAGCCCTTTATTTCTCCTTTATGCGAACGCATAGCCAGTTCGCGATCGCAATATTCCATCTGCTACTTCTATGCGATCGCAATGATCACTTCGCGATCGCAGTGAACATTTCCCCTTCCTCTATGCGATCGCATGACTTTCTTCGCGATCGCATAGGCCATTTTCGCCCCGTTAAATTTTTTTTAAAAAAAACAGAAACAGTAGCTACGGGTTCTATCACAAAAATACACGAGCTCTTCTTCTCCACAGCCCCTAGGCGACTTGTAGAGCGATTCTTCACCAAATATTCTTGGGTAAGTATTATCTAACTTGTTTTCTTCAATTNGCGTATGTGGCTCGGTGTTTGAATTGTCAACAGGTCAAGTATGAGCATCAGAGGCCTGGTGGTTTGTCTCAGAGGATTGAGCTTCCCGAGTGGAAGTGGGAGAGGATTACCATGGATTTCATTACTGGACTTCCGTTGACTCGGAAGAAGTTTGATGCTATTTGGGTCATTGTTGATAGGCTGACCAAGTCAGCACATTTCATTCCAGTAGCAGTCTCCTATTCATCCGAGAGGTTAGCTGAGATTTATATCCCGGAGATTGTTCGCCTTCATGGTGTGCCGGTATCTATCATTTCGGATCGGGGTACGCAGTTTACCTCGCGCTTCTGGAGAGCGGTTCAGCAAGAGTTAGGTACCCAGGTTCAGTTGAGCACAGCGTTCCATCCTCAGACGGACGGTCAGTCCGAGCGGACTATTCAGATTTTGGAGGATATGCTCCGGGCTGGTGTCATTGATTTTGGAGGCTTGTGGGACTAGTTTCTGCCTTTAGCAGAGTTCGCCTACAACAACAGTTACCAGTCCAGCATTCAGATGGCTCCATATGAGGCGTTGTATGGTAGGCGATGTCGGTCTCCAGTCGGATGGTTCGAGCCGGGAGAGGCTCGGTTATTGGGTACAGACTTAGTTAGGAGGCCTTAGATAAGGCGATTATTCAGGAGAGGCTTCGTTCAGCTCAGTCTAGGCAGAAGACTTATGTAGACCGTAAGGTCCGAGATGTAACTTTCATGATCGGAGAGCGAGTATTGCTCCGGGTGTCGCCTATGAAGGGCGTGATGAGATTCGGAAAGAAGGGCAAGCTTAGCCCTAGGTACATTGGTCCGTTTGAGATTCTTGATCGAGTAGGAGAGGTGGCATATAGGCTTGCATTGCCACCTAGCTTATCAGCCGTGCATCTAGTTTTTCATGTGTCTATGCTTCAGAGGTATCACGGCGATCCTACCCATGTATTAGACTTCAGCACGGTCCAGTTGGACAAGGATCTGTCATATGAGGAGGAGCCGGTAGCTATTCTAGGCCGGCAGGTTCGACAGCTAAGGTCGAAGAGTTTTCCTTCTGTTCGTGTTCAGTGGAGAGGTCAGCCCCCTGAGGCCTCGACCTGGGAGTCCGAGTCTGACATGCGGAGCCGTTATCCACATCTATTTCCTGACTCAGGTACTTCGTTCTTTTGTCCGTTCGAGGACGAATGGTTGTTTTAGAGGTGGAGGATGTGACGACCCAAAGGGTCATCACCTGTTTCCTCATTCATTTTGTGCTTCCGAGGCCTTAAAAACCTCATTTTTACTTGCCTCGTTTTGCGTGCGCTGTCCAGACGCGTAGCCGGAAAAGCTTTTATGTTGAAATATGTGAATTCTGTGAAAAATTTGAAGAATTTTGATATTAATATGTTTAGGGTTGACTTCGGTCTACATTTTTGGTAAACGGACCCGGAGTCGAGATTGAACGGTCCCGGAAGGTCCGTAGAAAAATATGGGACTCGGGCATGTGCCCGGAGTCGAATTCCGAGGTCTAGAGCCCGAGGAAAGAATTTTTCTGTGAAATTGTTTTTCTGAAATTAATAAGGAAATTGGAAATGAAAATTTATTAAAAGACTGTGGTATCGGGCTCGTATTTTGGTTCCGACGCCCGGTACAAGTCTTATATATTGTTTAAGCGCTTTCTGTGAAGTTTGGTCGAAATCGGACGTCGTTTGACGTGTTTCGGACCTAAATATCTAAAGTTGGAAGTTTATGAAGTTTGGAATGAAAATGATGATTTTGAGGCTTGATTCATTGATTTTGATGTTGTTTTGGCGATTTGATCGCTCGAGTAAGTTCGTAAGATATTATTGAGTTAGTGTGTGTGTTTGGTTAGGAGCCCCGGGGGCTCAGGAGTGTTTCGGAGGAGAGTCGGAGTGGTTTTTGAACTTAAGAAATTGCAGAAACTGCTGTCTGCTGGTGTCCAGTCATTTGTTCTATGCGATCGCATAGGTAGGTCTGCGATCGCGTAGAGTTAATCTTCAGGAGGGTCAGTTGTTGTATGCGATCGCAATTACCCTTCCGCGATCGCATAGTGCTAGCCTGAGAAGCCCTTTATTTCTCCTTTATGCGAACGCATAGCCAGTTCGCGATCGCAATATACCATCTGCTACTTCTATGCGATCGCAATTATCACTTCGCGATCGCAGTGAACATTTCCCCTTCCTCTATGCGATCGCACGACTTTCTTCGCGATCGCATAGGCCATTTTCGCCCAGTTAAATTTTTTTAAAAAACAGAAACAGTAGCTACGGGTTCTATCACAAAAATACACGAGCTCTTCTTCTCCACAGCCCCTAGGCGACTTGTAGAGCGATTCTTCACCAAATATTCTTGGGTAAGTATTATCTAACTTGTCTTCTTCAATTTCCTTCATTAATTACTGAAATACTAGCCCTAAATCATGAAATCAAAGTAAAAATTATGGGTTTTGGGTAGAGTTAGGGTTTTGAGAATTTTGGGTGATTCAACCTCAATTTGGGATCGGATCTTAAAACAAATTATATATTTGGACTCGTGGGGTTATGGGTGATCGGGTTTTGGTCCGAGCCACGAGTTTGGACCATGTGGGCCCGGTGTCTAATTTTGGTATTTTTGGAAGAATGCTAGAAAATTCATATCTAGGCTATGGGATGTTGCCATTGAGTCTTTATTGATATTATTGAATTAATCATGCCTAGATATCACCGTTTCGGAGTCGGATTGTAGAGGAAAGGCGGTCTTTGAAGGTTGATTGCTATTCTTGGGACCGAGGTAAGTGTTTGGTTTAACCCTAGCTTGAGGGAATAGGAGTTTGAGTCTTGTTGCTAATTGCTATGTGATCGAGTACGATGTATAGGCATGGTGACGAGTATCTATACATTGGTGTCTAGCATCACCGTGAGTCCTTAAAATGCGTATATCATGAACTGATTGTGAATTCCATGTTTATTGGAGTATTTCTATATGTTGTGAACTACATGTGAATGATGATATGATAATTTGATTCCTAGGAGCATTGGCTCGAATTGTGATACGAATATTGAAAGTATATGAAATGACTTGTTTCATTGAGGAGCGTCGGCTCCAGTTGTAGAACGAATTGTGAAAGTAAAAGTGAGAAAGAGAAGAGATCATTATGTTGCCCTCTTGACGGGCTATTGTTGGGTTGTGATTCCTCTGCATTGTGTTCTTAACGGATACTAGGGTCGCTCAGGTTAATGTTTCCTTGTGTCATATGATGACTATAGTTATAGATGGGTTGGTTGGGTGTGGTAGTCGGTTAGATATAGCTGAGGTGGTCAAGTGTGGTAATAGGTTGGTTATAGCTGTGGTAGTTAGATGTTGGAACTAATGTGGTGGTTAGATGTTGGAACTAATGTGGTTATAGTAATCCCCTTGCCAGAATATTTGAGATGATGTTTTGTCCCCTTACTGGGAAGTCGTTATATTGTTGTTTGTGACGGAATATGAGATAAGAAATTTCTTGGAGCTTGGGCTCCAGTGATATCGTGAGATAAGAAAAGTAAGAAAGAGAAAGCGTTGTTGATTATTCCCTTGCCGGGACGTTTGGTTGAACTTGTTGGATTCTTTCCCTTGCCGGGATGTTTGTCAAATATTTGCTTATTTTTATGCCCCTTAATTGTGACTGTTGTTTGGGGAGTCGGACTGTAAAATGATATTGAGGGTCGGGTTGCACGCCGCAACAATAATATGTGAGGATCGGGTTGCGCGCCGCAACAATGATATTGAGGATCGGGTTGCACGCCGCAACAATAATATGTGAGGATCGGGTTGCGCGCCGCAACAATGATATTGAGGATCGGGTTGCACGCCGCAACAATAATATGTGAGGATCGGGTTGCGCGCCGCAACAATGATACATGATAAATGATATGGGTCGGGTTGCACGCAGCAACAGTGGTATTGTGGAGCGGGTTGCACGCCGCAACAAATGGTAATTATGGAGCGGGTTGCACGCCGCAACAGTTATTGATGCCATGTGTTTATATCTGAGTATTGATTCCTTGTTCATTGTGGATCTAAGCTGTTTAGTTGGTTACTCTGAATTACTGTTAGTATTGTATCTCCCCATCGCATGTTTCCCCTCCCATGTTGTTAATTGCCTTGTATTCGATTTTCGCTGTATATTTATGACTGCACAGGTTTATGTGGTGTCCGGTCTAGCCTCGTCACTACTTCGCCGGGGTTAGGCTAGACACTTACCAGCACATGGGGTCGTTTGTGCTGATGCTACACTTTTGTGCATTTTTGCACAGGTCCAGGTTTTGAGGAGCAGCAACAACATTAGTACGGGAACAGGTTTCCATTTTACGAGACTGAGGTAGCCTTGCAGGCGTCCGCAGGCCCGGCGTCTCTTCTTTACGTTTTCTATTAGACCGTTGCCTCCTTGTTTCAAGACAGACAGCTGTTATATTTCTTTCATACCCTTTGTATTTAGTATATTCTTAGAGGTTCGTGAGTAATGTGACACCAAATCTTAGGTAGAGGTTATTATTGACTGGTTCGCGTTTTGATTCGTATTATAATATCAGACTTCCGCTATTGTTCTTATTAAATTTCATGTGCTATACTGAGGCTATAAACGGTTAAAATAATTGTGTAGTGATAAAGAGGTAATTAAGTTGGCTTGCCTAGCTACCACGAGTAGGCGCCATCACGACTCTGATGGTGGTAAATCCGGGTCGTGATATGCTCGTACTTGACCTGCTGACAATTCAAACACCGAGCCACATATGCAACGATATCCTTCTTTATTCTCTGCCACCAATAATGCAGCCGGAAATCCTGGTACATCTTCATGGCACCCGGATGAATAGAGTACCGGGAGCTGTGGGCCTCCTCTAAAATCAACTCTCGAAGACCATCCACATTGGGCATACAGATTCGGCCCTGCAATCTCAAAACTCCATCATCACCTATGGTAACCTGCTTGGCACCTCCGTGCTGCACCGTGTCTCTAAGGACACACAAATTGGGGATCATCAAATTGTCGATCTCGAATACACTCCAATAATGAAGAATGAGCGACTGTGCAAGCTAACACACGGCTGGTCTCAGAAACATCCAACCTCACGAACTGATTGGCCAAAGCCTGAACAACCAAAGCAAGCGGTCTCTCACCGACCGGAATATAAGATAAACTGCCCATGCTGGCTGACTTCCTACTCAGGGCATCGGCCACCACATTAGCCTTCCCCGGATGATATAAGATGGTGATATCATAATCTTTCAACAACTCCAACCACCTCCTCTGCCTCAAATTCAACTCCTTTTGTTTGAACAAATACTGAAGACTCTTGTGATCCGTGAACACCTCACATGCCACGCCATACAGATAATGCCTCCATATCTTCAATGCGTGGACAATGGCTGCTAACTCCAAATCATGAACCGGATAGTTCTTCTCATGAATCTTCAACTGCCGTGAAGCATAGGCAATGACCTTGCCATCCTGCATCAATACAGCACCAAGTCCAATACGAGAAGCATCACAATAAACTGTATAAGGCCCTGAACCTGTGGGCAAAACCAACACCAGTGCCGTATCCAGAGCTGTCTTGAGCTTCTGAAAGCTCGCCTCACACTCATCCGACCACCTGAACTGGGCACCCTTCTGGGTCAACCTGGTCATCGAGGCTGCAATAGATGAAAACCCCTCCACGAACCGATGATAGTATCCTGCCAATCCCAAGAAACTCCGAATCTCTGTAGCTGATGCTGGTCTAGGCCAGTTCTTGACTGCCTCAATCTTCTTTGGGTCAACCTGAATACCCTCTGCTGATACAACATGACCCAGAAATGCAACTGAACTCAACCAGAACTCGCACTTTGAGAACTTAGCATATAACTGACTATCCCTCAGAGTCTGAAGAACCACTCTAAGGTGCTGCTCGTGCTCCTCCTGGCTGCGAGAATATATCAATATATCATCAATGAAGACTATCACGAACGAATCCAATTAAGGCCTGAACACTCGGTTCATCAAATCCATGAAAGCTGCTGGGGCATTAGTCAACCCGAAGACATAACCAAGAACTCATAATGCCCGTACCGAGTGAGGAAAGCTGTCTTAGGGACATCGGATGCGCTAATCCTCAACTGATGGTAGCCAGATCTCAAGTCAATCTTTAAAAATACCTTGGCACCCTGAAGCTGATCGAACAAATCATCAATCGTCGGTAGCGGATACTTATTCTTGATTTTAACCTTGTTCAATTGCCGGTAATCAATACACATTCTCATTGACCCATCATTCTTCTTAACAAACAACACCGGCGCACCCCAAGGCGAAACACTGGGTCTAATGAAACCCTTCTCAAGCAAGTCTTACAATTGCTCCTTTAACTCTTTCAACTCAGGCGGGGCTATACGATACGGCGGGATAGAAATGGGCTGAGTGCCCGGAGCCAAATCAATGCAGAAATCAATATCCTGTCAGGTGGCATACCCGACAGGTCTGAAGGAAATACCTCAGGAAACTCCCGAACCACGGGCACAGAATCCATAGGAGGGACCTCAGCACTAGAATCGCGAACATAAGCCAAGTAGGCCAAACACCCCTTCTCGACCATATGCCGAGACTTCACATAAGAAATAACACTACGGGTAGAATGACCAGGAGTCCCTCTCCTCTCTAAACGAGGCAAACCCGGCAAGGCTAAGCTCACAGTCTTGGCATGACAATCCAAGATAGCGTGGTAAGGTGATAACCAGTCCATCCCCAATATAACATCGAAATCAACCATGTCCAGAAGCAACAAATCTGCACGAGTCTCAAGGCCCCCAATAACCATAATACAATAACGATGGACTCGATCTACCATAATAGAATCACCCACCGGTGTAGACACATAAACAGGAGCACTCAAAGAATCACTAGGCATGACCAGATACGGTGCAAAGTAAGATGACACATACGAGTATGTAGACCCCGGATCAAATAACATTGAAGCATCTCTATCACAAACTAGAACAATACATGTGATGACTGCATCGGAAGCCTCAGCCACAGGCCTGGCTGGGAGAGCATAACATCAAGGCTGGGCCCCACCACTCTGATCTACCTCTCTGGGACGGCCTGCAGCTTGCTGGCCTCCACCTCTAGCGGTCTGAGCTCCACCTCTAGCACCTCTACCTCCACCTCTAGAACATCTACCCCCACCTCTAGCTGGCTGGGCAGGCTGTGGAACACCTGCTGCCTGAACCATAGCACGGGAACCCTGATGCGGAGAATTGCTCAAAGCTCGAGGGCAATACCTAGCAATGTGCCTCGTGTCGCCACAAGTAAAACAAGCCCTCGGCTGCTGGGCCTGACGACCCTGGAAACTTTGAAGCGGTAGTGCACTGATAGGAGCTGGTGGTGTGCGATAGGACTGTTGATCAGAATACTGCATCTGAGGACCACGACCACCTGAAGCACCGTGAGAAACCTAGAGTGCTGACTGAAAAGGCCTAAGAGGATGGCCTCTATCATACGAATCCCTGCCTCCAGACGAGGCACCACTGAATCTACCTGACTGACGGGGTCTTTTGTCTGCCCTGTGACCACCCCCCCTGTGATAAAACCATCTCAACTCTCCGGGCCACATTGGCCGCCTCCTGAAAGGATATCTCACTCCCAGCCTCTCTAGCCATCTGAAGACGAATCGACTGAATGAGTCCATCAATGAACTGTCTCGCTCTCTCCCTCTCAGTGGGAAATATTATAAGAGCATGGCGAGCTAAATCAATAAGTCTGGTCTCGTACTGGGTGACAGTCATGGATCCCTGCTGGAGGCGCTCGAACTGCTTTCGATAGGCCTCTCGCTGGGTGATAGGGAGAAACTTCTCCAGAAATAGCTGTGTGAACTGCTCCCAGGTCAAGGATGGAGATCCTGCTGGTCTGGCTAAGCAATAATCCCTCCACCAAGTCTTGGCGGATCGAAACAAGCGAAATGTGGCAAAATCGACCCCGTTGGTCTCAACTATCCCCATGTTCCGAAGAACCTCGTGACAGCTGTCTAGATAATCCTGGGGATCCTCAGTAGATGCACCGTTGAAAGTAGTAGTGAAGAGCTTGGTGAACCTGTCCAATCTCCACAAAGCACCGGTAGACATAGCTGCACCATCGCCGGTCTAAGCTACCACACTCGGCTGAACTGCTCCAACTGGCTGAGCCGCTGGAGTCTAAAACAAGGGAGCTAACTGCTCCGCAGTGTGAGTAGCAGGAGTCTGCGCTCCTCCTCCAGCTTGAGAGACGGCTGGTGCTACAGGAAGTAGACCTGCTCGGGTGACACTCTCCATAAGGCCCACTAAACGGACCAGAGCATCCTAAAGAACTGGGGTAGCAATAAACCCCTCTGGGACCTGAGCTGGGCCCACCGGAACTGCTGGGGCCGGAACTTCATTATCAAAGACAAACCGAGGCTCCGCTACGGGTGCTGCTGCCCTGGGCTGAGTTATGCACCTGCCTCGGCCTCTAGCACGACCTCGGCCTCGCCCTCTGTCCCTCGTGGGAGGTGCTGCTAGGGGCTCGGGCTGCTGATCGGTAGATGAGGAAGCGCGTGTTCTCGCCATCTGCGAAAGAATAGAGTAGACATTCAATTAATATTGAGAAACCAAACTGCACGACAAGAAAGAATAAATGTGATGTTTTCCTAACTCGGTAGCCTCTGGGGGATAAATACAGACGTCTCCGTACCGATCCCTCATACTCTACTAAGCTTGTCCGTGAATTGTGAGACCTATGTAACCTAGAGCTCTGATACCAACTTGTCACGACCCGGATTTTACACCCTCGGGAGTCGTGATGGCGCCTACTCGTAGAAGCTAGACAAGCCATGAAATTAGAAATCTTAACCCTTTTCACTTTTTAATACCTTTAATTACTGATAATAACAGGTGATAAACAGAGAAATAATAGCGAAAGAAGAAAATTTAAGCGGAAGACTTAGACAAATATAATACCAAATCGTTACTAATAGCCAACATATGTCTCTACCCAGAAACCGGTGCGACAGCATTCACGGACTGTCTATGATTACTACATACAAATGTCTGATAGAAAGAAACTCAATCTGTCTTGGATACAAATGATAACAGAACATAATATTGGATAGAAGAGACGCCAGGCCTGCGGACGCTTGCAGGACTACCTCGGGATCTCTGTGGACTGAAGGCTGGCTCCCAAACAACTGCTGCTGCCCCAGTACTGCTCCGGTATCTGCACCCCATGTGCTGGTAAGTGCCTGGCCTAACCTCGGCGAGGTACTGACCAGACTCCAGATAAACATGTGCAACTATGTATATATATATATATATATATATATATATATATATATATATATATATATATATATATATATATATATATATATGTAGCGGAAAATAAACTAGAACAAATAATTTAAAACAGGGAAGGGGAAACATGCTTCGGGGACTAACAGATAAAACAGAATCTCAAGAGAATTATCAAGAAACCAAAAATTCAACTTCTATCAAGGATAAGGAAAACAAAGGAAATTTACACTTTCGGTTCACATCTCGTTGCAGGCGTGCAACCCGATCCCATTTCTCATATCCTTGTGGTAGGCGTACCACCCGATCCCATTTTATTATATCTCGTGGTAGGCGTACCACCCGACACATTTCATCATATCTCGTGGTAGGGGTACCACCCGATCCCATTTACAAGCCAACAGAAAATTATAAGGAATCCCGGCAAGGGAACAAAGCAATATAATAAGTTCCCGGCAAGGGAACAACAATATTTAAGACAAACATCCCGGCAAGGGAGAATCAGCTATAACCAATCCTAACTCACCTCCTACTCAGCTCAATTAGAACCAATCCTCAATCATAAATAAAATCCACGAAAATAAACTAAATCTTTGCTCAATATCAGATACCATCAATTTAACACTCGTAGTATCATTCAAGAACGCAATAACTATCAATTCAAGAATCACGATCATGATCGACACCAACGTATAGATACTCGTCACCATGCCTATACGTCGTACTCAACTAGAAGCAATTAGCAAATAGGACACAACTCCTAATCCCTCAAGCTGAGGTTAGACCGGACACTTACCTCAAACTTCCACGGCCAACTCAAGCCTCAAACACCGCCTTTCCTTTCGAATTCGGCTCAAAATCGATCGTATCTATACATAATCGACTTCATAACATCAATAAACGCTAAACAATTCAATTCCAATGCTCAATTATAGCTTTTCAATCATTCTTCCCAAAAACCCAAAAATTGACCCGGGCCCGCTTGGTGAAAACACGAGGTTTGAACAAAAATCCGATCCCCCATTCACCCACGAGCCCAAATATATAATTATTTCCTTAATTCCACCCAAAAACGAGGTCTATATCACAATTAATCAAAAAGCCCTAACTCTACCCAAACCTCTAATTTTCTACCCTTAATCACATGTTTTAGGCCTAGAAATCTAGTGGGTGTTGATAAAAATGGAAGAAAATAAGTCAAAGATTACTTACCCAAGAGATTATGGTGAGAAAATGCTTCAAAAATCGCCTAAGATCTTTGGAGAAAAAGAGGTTTGTGAAATTTTATAAAAATCCCGTAAATGTTCTGTTTTGGGTCTTTTAAAATAACTGGGCAAAAATGTCCTTCGCGTTCGCGACAGACCCTTCGCGTTCGCGATGGGTCAGGCTGGATAAGCCTTCGCGGAGAAGGATCCCCTTGATCCCTCGCGTTCGCGTCCAATGGGTCGCGTTCGCGTAGGGTAATTGCCCCACCCCCTGCCCAGGCCCACTTGACCTTCGCGTTCGCGTGACCAGGACCGCGTTCGTGAAGGTATAGCCCCCCACTGCCTCGCGTTTGCGACCTTAGCTACGCGTTCGCGTAGAAGGATCTTCCTTCGACGAAATTTAATGCATCGCGTTCGCGTGGGTTCTCCTGCGAACGCGAAGAAGAAAGTATCAGTACACCAGATCAACTGTTTCTGCAATTTTTCTTAAGTCCAAAAGTTCCCGAAACACATCCGAAACACCACCGAGTCCTCAAGGCTCCTAACCAAACATACGTACTAACTCAACAACATCATACGAACTTATCCGTGCGATCAAATCGCTAAAATAACCTCAATAACCACGAATTAAACCTCAAAATAAGAGGATTTTTCTCAAACTTCATAAAACATCAACTTTAGCAATTTAGGTCCGAATCACGCCAAACGACTTCCGTTTTTTACCAAATTTTACAGAAATGACTTAAATCATATATAAGACCTGTACCGGGCTCCGGAACAAAAATACGGACCCGATACTAGCATGTTCTAAACAAATTTTATTTCAAATTTCCTTAAACAATTTCAGAAAACAATTTCCTTTAAAAATTTATTTCTCGGGCTTGGGACCTCGGAATTCGATTCCGGGCATACGCCCAACTCCTGTATTTTTCTACGGACCCTCCGGGACCGTCAAATCACGGGTCCGGGTCCGTTTACCCAAATCGTTGACCGAAGTCAAATTAATTCATTTATTAGCCAAATTTTATTATTTTTCACAGATTTTCATGTTCAAGCTTTCCGGCTACGCCCCGGACTGCACACGCAAATCGAAGTGACTCTAAATGAGGTTTTCAAGGCCTTGGAAATACATAATTTAATTTAAAAGCAAGTGATGACGTTTTGGGTCATCACAAAATGACCTGCATTAGGCTGATTTAGCAGAAGAAGCCAAATACATGTTTAATACAATAATTGGTGATGTGTTGAGATCAATAGACTGTCATTGTATTGGGGAAAATTATATTTATGTATATGGTGACATGTCATGACATATAGACTAGTCAAACAGTCAAAGAAATAAGGTTGGTTAACAGATACGAGCAATAACAGATACGAGCAATAACAGATACGAGCAACAACAGATACGAGTAAATTAAATGGAGGGGGTGCGAGCAATCATACAAGTAATTCAACGCTCGTACCTATTCAAGACATTTAAAACTCAAAGATAGTGAAGAATCAAAGGAATGAATCTGACAGCAAAAAGGAGCCCAGATACAGCATTTAATGAGTATTAATTATTGGAAACGTTAGAGAATATGTATTTAATGTATATGATTGCATAACGTAACATTTAAAGTCATTAATTGCCCATAATAGAATTATTATGACAAAGGTAAGGCTCGTATCCCAAAAGAGCTATAAAAAGGGAAGAAACAAACAATTGTAGGAGGAGATGACTATTGGAATATACTTTGATTTACCAGCTTTCATACTTGGCTATTCTAAAATTTCATTCTTTATTTACTTTTTCGATTATCAGTAACCCGATTCTTCTAGTTTCTAGCTTTGACTAAAAACCTATTTTTTGGTTAAACAAATTGGTTCCGTTACCGTGAATCTGATAATCAATTATTCTTCAACCTTGATTTTCTTGATTGCATCAATCATGTCAAACAACAATGACAACACTCAAGGAAACCCAGAAATTCAAACAATCCAACAATTTCAGGGAGACTCTCCACGAGGCACTCCACAAGGCTCTCCACGAGGTTCCCCATGACGGTCTCGTGGAGGCACTCCTGATGGATCTCACACAGATGGACAGGCTCAATTCGAAAATGTTGAAACCATGAATGAGGCTCTGCAAAAATTTATTTTCTCTCAAGTCAATAAAGCTCTTCAGGCTTTTGTTAGCCAATTACCTGCTGCTCCGCCAACATCTACTCCAAACAACAATACTTTGGAGCATCCTCGTTCTGGATTGGTTAATTCAGGCAGCAGTGGAACCCCTAGTGAAACACAAGAGGGAGACCCAAGTAATCCAGTTAATTCTGATTTACAAAATCTAGTACTAACCTTGCAGAAATAGCTTAAGGAGCAAAGTGAACGCATAGAACAAATACCCGGAGTACCACCCGTGATCAAGGGAGTAGATATAGATAAATATGCGCAACAACCATGGAAGCCAAGTGCTGCCCCCCTCCCAATTCCTAAGAAGTTTAAGATGCCTGATATTCCAAAGTACGATGGTACATCAGATCCGCGAGATCACGTTACTGCATTCACAACAGGTGTCAAAGGCAATGATTTGACTAAGCAAGAGATTGAATCGGTCTTGGTCAAGAAATTTGGTGAAACACTCACCAAAGGGGCCTTAACATGGTATTCTCTTTTACCTGAAAATTCTAAAAATTCGTTTGCTGAGCTTGTAGATTTATTTATCAAAGCACACTTTGGAGCTCAAAAAGTTGATAAAAGAATGGAAGACATCTTCAAAATCAAGCAAGGAGATTCAGAGTTGCTTAGAGAGTTTGTAGATAGATTTCAACGGGAATGAATGACGCTGCCACAAGTACCTGACAATTGGGCAGCCATAGCCTTCGCTAGTAATTTGAATGAGAAGAGTTCAGAAGCCACGAGGCGACTCAAAGAAAGCCTTCGAGAATTCCCAGCAACAACATGGAATGATATCTACAACAGATATAGTACAAAGATGAGGATTGAAGATGACATTATTTTACGACATAAAACAGAAGAAAAGGTAAGCTCAAGGCGTGTGGAAAATGAAAAGAGATCCGGTAAAAACAGGTACGAGCCATACATGGGACCTGCGGGAAAAGACTCACGATCAAGGCAAGATAATCAAAGGTACAATCATAAACCTAGAAACAAGGAATCAGGCTCTTCATCGAGGTTCGAGAATGATCGGAACATACGCGGGTCACGAAACGATGATGGAAGTCTAAAGGCAAGGTTCGATGGTTACAACTTCAACGTATGTACCTCTGAACTCATGGCTTCTTTAAGAAGCATGGGAGATAAGGTACGGTGGCCAATGGAAATGCGATCGAATCCAAATAGACGAAACCCTGATCATTGGTGCGATTTTTATAACGATCACGGGCATAAAATAGCTGATTGCAGGTTTCTGCAAGGTGAAGTTGATCATTTGCTAAAACAAGGGTATCTCACTGAGTTATTCAGTGAGAAAGGTAAACAAGCATACATGAAGAACAGGCAAGAGCCTCCAAAACCACCTTCACCTATGAGAACTGTCAACGTTATAAATGGGGGTGAAGAAATCAATGATGTATCATATAAAAAGGTTTCAAAAGTAACAATTACCCATAGGAAGCGGCCTCGACATATATTGGAAGGGGAGAATATTATATTAAACAACACAGACGCCGAGGGATTCTTAACTCCGTATAACGACGCACTGGTAATATCTTTACTTGTACATGATACTAACGTGAAACGAGTTTTGGTTGATCCAGGTAGTTCTGTGAATATTATTTTAATACGAGTATTGCGCGAGATGAGAGCGGAGGATAAATTGTTTCCAAAAGCACATACTTTGTCGGGATTTGACAACTCTAGTGTTATAACGAAAGGGGAAGCAATACTTACTACATTCGTAGAAGGTGTCGTTAAAGATACCAAATTTCAAGTTGTAGATATGGAAATGGCTTACAATATGATTCTTGGGAGGCCATGGATTCATGACATGGATGCTGTTCCCTCAACCTTACATCAAGTTATTAAATTTCCATCTCCATGGGGAATACGCCAAATCAGAGGCGATCAACAAATATCTAGAAGCATCAATTCCATTGCAGATT
>NW_017675372.1:0-33518 GCF_001879085.1 Nicotiana attenuata
AGGCATTACTTATATGGTGTGACGTGTGAGGTGTACACTGATCACAAGAGTCTGCAATACTTGTTCAAGTAGAAGGAGTTGAACTTAAGGCAGCGGAGGTGGTTGGAGCTGTTGAAGGATTATGATGTTACTATTTTGTACCACCCGGGGAGAGCCAATGTGGTGGCCGATACATTGAGTAGGAAGTCCGCCAGCATGGGTAGTCTTGCTTATGTTCCGGTCAGCCAAAGACCGCTTGCTTTGGATATTCAGGCCCTGGCCAATCGATTTGTGAGGTTGGACATTTTTGAGCCTAGCAGAGTGTTAGCTTGTACGGTCGCTCGTTCTTCATTATTGGAGCGTATCCGTGATCGGCAGTTTGATGATCCCCATTTGTGTGTTCTGAGAGACACGGTGCAGCGTGGAGGTGCCACGAAGGTGACCTTAGATGATGATGGTGTTTTGAGGTTGCAGGGGCGAGTTTGTGTGCCCAATGTCGATGGGATTCGAGAGTTGATCTTAGCGGAGGCCCATAGTTCTCGGTATTCTATTCACCCGAGCGCCGCGAAGATGTATCAGGACTTGCGGCAGCATTATTGGTGGCGTAGGATGAAGAAAGATATTGTTGCATATGTGGCTCGATGTTTGAACTGTCAGCAGGTTAAGTATGAGCATCAGAGGCCTGGTGGTTTGTTTCAGAGGATTGAGCTTCCCGAGTGGAAGTGGGAGAGGATTACCATAGATTTCGTTACTGGACTTCCGATGACTCGGAAGAAGCTTGATGCTATTTGGGTCATTGTTGATAGGCTGACCAAGTCAGCGCATTTTATTCCTGTTGCAGCCACTTATTCATCAGAGAGGTTAGCTGAGATCTACATCCGAGAGATTGTTCGCCTTCATGGGGTGCCGGTATCTATTATTTCGGATCGGGGTACGCAGTTTACCTCGCGCTTCTGGAGAGCAGTTCAGCAAGAGTTGGGCACCCAGGTTCAGTTGAGCACAGCGTTCCATCCTCAGACGGACGGCCAGTCCGAGAGGACTATTCAGATATTGGAGGATATGCTCCGAGCTTGTGTCATTGATTTTGGAGGCTCGTGGGACCAGTTTTTGCCTTTTGCAGAGTTCGCCTACAACAACAGCTACCAGTCCAGCATTCAGATGGCTCCATATGAGGCGTTGTATGGTACGCGATGTCGGTCTCCAGTCGGATGGTTTGAGCCGGGGGAGGCTCGGTTATTGGGTACAGATTTAGTTCAGTCGCGGCAAAAGAATTATGCGGATCGTAAGGTTCGAGATGTAGCTTTCATGGTTGGTGAGCGGGTCTTGCTCCGAGTGTCGCCTATGAAGGGCGTGATGTGATTTGGGAAGAAGGGCAAGCTTAGCCCTAGGTTCATTGGCCCATTTGAGATTCTCGAGCGTGTGGGAGAGGTGGCTTACAGACTTGCCTTGCCGCGCAGCTTGTCAGCCGTGCATCCAGTGTTTCATGTGTCCATGCTTCGGAGGTATCACGGCGATCCAGCCCATGTGTTAGATTTCAGCACTGTCCAGTTGGACAAGGATCTGTCCTACGAGGAGGAGCCGGTAGCTATTCTAGACCGGCAGGTTCGACAGTTGAGGTCGAAGAGTTTTCCTTCAGTGCGTGTCTAGTGGAGAGGTCAGCCTCCCGAGGCATCGACCTGGGAGTCTGAGTCTGATATGCGGAGCCGTTATCCTCACCTATTTCCCGACTCAGGTACTTCTTTCTTTTGTCCGTTCGAGGACGAACGGTTGTTTTAGAGGTGGAGAATGTGGCGACCCAAAGGGTCATCACCGGATTTCTCTTTTTTCCGTACTTTCGAGGTCTTGAAAACCTCATTTTTGCTTGCCTCGATTTGCGTGCGCAGTCCGGACGCGTAGCCGGAAGGCTTATATGTTAAATTCTGTGAAAAAATTTCAAAATGTGGCTTTAAAATGATTAAAGTTGACTTTGGTCAACATTTTTGGTAAACGGACCCAGACCCGTGATTTGACGGTCCGGAGAGTCCGTAGAAAAATATGAGACTCGGGCATATGCCCGGAGTCGAATTTCGAGGTCAAGAGCCCGAGAAATGAATTTTTCTGTGAAATTGTTTTTCTGAAATTATTAAGGAAAATGGAAATGAAAATTGATTAAAAGACTATGGTATCGGGCTCGTACTTTGGTTTCGACGCCCGGTACAAGTCTTAAATATGAGTTAAGCGCTTTCTGTAAAGTTTGGTCGAAATCGGACGTCATTTGACGTGTTTCGGACCTAAATACTAAAATTTGAAGTTATGAACTTGAAATGAAAAATGATGATTTTGAGGTTTGATTCATTGATTTTGATGTTATTTTGGCGATTTGATCGCTCGACTAAGTTCGTAGGATGTTATTGAGTTAGTGTGTGTATTTGGTTGGGAGCCCCGATGGCTCGGGAGTGATTCGGAGGTGGTTCGGGGTAGTTTTACACTTAGAAAACACATCAGATTTTTCATGTTGTTGCAGACCAGATTTTGTTCTTCGCGAACGCAGCCCCCTCCCCTTCGCGTTCGCATAGCTCTGACATTTCTCCTTCCGCGTTCGCGTCCCTCCATCGCGTTCGCATAGCTTTATACCCCTCTTCAACGCGTTCGCATACCTCCCCTCGCGAACGCATAGGCCAAACCTGGACCCCCCCCCCCCCCAGGTTTCCTTATATGCGTTCGTAGCACCATCGCGAACGCATAGAGCATCAAACCAGCCCTCCTTCGCGAACGCGAGTCTGAGTCGCGAACGCATAGAACAAAAAGGCTTCAGTGATTTTTTTAAAACAGAACATTTCATTTCGAGAATTCTTCACTTCTTCTCACGAGCTCTCTTCTCCATCAAGCCTTAGGACTCCATTGAAGCTCCCCTCTTCCAAGACTTTATGGGTAAGTAATTCCCCACCTACTTCCTTCATTTTTCTTCACTAATTAGTGAATTCCTAGGCCTAAAAACATGAAATCAAAGTGGAAATTAGGGCTTTTGGGTAGAGTTAGGCTTATGGAAATTTTGGGTGATTCAACCCCAATTTGGGGTCGAATCTTAAAACAAATTATATATTTGAACTTGTGGGGTTATGGGTGATTGGGTTTTGGTCCGAGCCTCGTGTTTGGACCATGTGGGACCGGTGTCGAATTTTGGTATTTTTGGAAGAATTCTAGGGACTTCATTTCTAGGCTATGGGATTTTATTTTTGAGTCTTTATTGATATTATTGAATTGATTATGCCTAGATATCGTTGTTTCGGAGTCGGATTGTAGAGGAAAGGCGGTATTGGAGAGTTGATTGCTATTCTTGGACCGAGGTAAGTATTGTAATCTTTTAGCAGGGAGCTTGGGATGGTGTTTGATCTAACTTTGGTTAGAGGGAATAGGATTAGGATATTATTTGCTAATTGCTAAATGAAGAGTACGGTGTATAGGCATGGTGACAGTTATCTATACACCGGAGTCTAGCATGATCGTGGGTCTTAAATGTGTTTGAACCGGACTTTGTGAAACATTCTTTCTTGTCTAATTGCTAAGTTTCCTATAATGTGAAGGGTTGAGGAGGAATTGCGATTGTATATTATTTGATCGTTGTCTCGAACTAGAATTTGATAATTGAGAAAGAAGTGATTAAAAGAGAAAGTGTTGTGACTTTTCCCTTGCCGGGACACGTAGTCTATTATTGTTGTCGCTCCCTTGCCGGGATATTTAGGCTGTTAGTTGTACCCTTGCCGGGTTAAATCGTTATGTTGTTGAATTTCCCTTAATGGGGCCTCCTTTAGAAAGATTATATGTATTATTCACTATGAAATGGGATCGTGTGGCACGCCGACCACTTATATATTATGAAATGGGATCGTGTGGCATGCCGACCACTTATATATTATGAAATGGGATCGTGTGGCACGCCGACCACTTATATATTATGAAATGGGATCGTGTGGCACGCCGACCACTTATATATTATGAAATGGGATCGTGTGGCATGCCGACCACTTATATATTATGAAATGGGATCGTGTGGCTCGCCGTCCACTTATTAATTAAGAAATAGGATCGTGTGGCGCGCCGCCACTTATATATGAGCTATGGTATTGAGGTAATTTCGTCGTTATATCCGTTGACCTGTATTCACTGTATTTTCCCCGAGCATGCCCCGTTCCCCTTTTAAGTTGATATTCTCTGTTGTTATTTCCGTTGTCTTTGCATATATATATCTACACAGGTTGTTTTTGGTAGGTCCTGTCTAGCCTCGTCACTACTTCGCCGGGGTTAGGCCAGGCACTTACCAGCACATGAGGTCGGTTGTGCTGATGCTACACTTCTGTGCTTTTTGCACAGATTACGGTACTAGAGCAGCTTTTGGACCTCAGCAGTAGGAGCGTTGGGAGCTTACTTCAGTTCGGAGATTCCCGAGGTAGCCTTGCTGGCGTCCGCATGGCCCGGAGTCTCTCTTATCTCTGTCTTTCGTTTGATTTCTCTTGTATCTGATCAGACAGTACTGTATTCTTATTCAGACTTTGATTGTAGCACTCTCTAGTAGTCCGTGAGCTAGTGACACCAGACTTTGGGTAGAGATTTGTTTTAAACTTCCGCATTTCGATTTCAGTTATATAAACTTAAGGTCTTCCACTTTTATTTAATTGTTTTTTTTTGTATATTTATATTGTTGAGAAATTATCAGAGAATGTTTAAAGTTTGGCTGGCCTAGCTCCGTTAGTAGGCGCCATCACGACTTCCGATGGTGGAAATTCGGACCGTGACATTAATGGACTTATATGGTTGCTATAGGCCGATATGTATGAAATTAATATAAACGGCTATTATATAATCAGTCGATATTACTAAGAATCACGATGATATATTTAACATAGGTTATATAACTACAACCATATTAGTGAATAGACTTATATGGTTGCCATAGGCCGATATATATATGGAATTAATATAAACGGTTATTATTTAAACAGTTGATATTACTAAGAATCACAACGATATAATTAGCATAGGTTATATGACTACAACCGTATTAGTGAATGGATTTATATGGTTGCTATATGCCAATATGTATGAAATTAATATAAACGGCTATTATATAAACGGTCGATATTACTAAGAATCACACAGATATAATTACCATAGGTTATATGACTTCAACCATATTAGTGAATGGACTTATATGGTTGCTATAGGCCAATATATATGAAATTAATATATATGGCTATTATATAAACGGTCGATATTACTAAGAATCACAACGATATAATTAGCATAGGTTATATGATTACAACCATATTAGTGAATGGACTTATATGGTTGTTATAGGCCGATATGTATGAAATTAATATAAACGGCTATTATATAAACGATCGATATTACCAAGAATCACAACGATATAATCACCTTTGGTTATATGACTTCAACCATATTAGTCAATGGACTTATATGGTTGCTATAAGCCCGATACGTATGACCATAATGAATTAACTTATATAAACGACTATTATATAAACGGCCGATATTACTAAGAATCAAAACGATATAATTACCATAGGTTATATGACTATAACCATATTAGTGAATGGACTTATATGGTTGCTATATGCCGATATGTATAAAATTAATATAAACGACTATTATATAACGGTCGATATTACTAAGAATCACAACGATATAATTAGCATAGGTTATATGACTACAACCATATAAGAGAATAAACTTATATGATTGCTATAGGCCGATATGTATGAAATTAATATAAACAACTATTATATAAACGGTCGATATTACTAAAAATCCCAACGATATAATTATCATAGGTTATATGACTACAACCATATTAGTCAATGGACTTATATGGTTTCTATAGTCCATACGTATGACCATAATGAATTAAATTATATAAGCGGCTATTATATAAACGGTCGATATTATTATGAATCACAACTATATAATTAGCATAGGTTATATGACTACAACCATATTAGTCAATGGACTTATATGGTTGCTATAGGCCGATACGTATGACCTTAATGAATGAAATTATATAGACGACTATTATACAAGCGGCCGATATTACTATGAATCACAACGATATAATTAGCATAGGTTATATGACTACAACCATATTAGTTAATGGACTTATATGATTTCTATAGGCCGATACGAATGACCTTAATGAATGAAATTAATATAACCGGCTATTATACAAGCGGTCGATATTACTATGAATCACAACGATATAATTAGCATAGGTTATATGACTACAACCATATTAGTCAATGGACTTATATGGTAGCTATAGGTCGATACGAATGACCTTATTATAAACGGCTATTATATAAACTGCTATTTGACAACTACCTCATCAACGTGCTATATCATTTTTGTATCTTTTTTTAGTTTTCTCTTCAAAGAATATGCATTATTCTTTGAATATTCGTAAAAATATTGTCCAAGTATTCTTCAATGTATTTTTGTATCTTAAAAATATTCGTAAAAATTTTTTTGTATCTTTTTTTATCTTTCTGTTCAAAGAATATGCATTATTCTTTGAATATTCGTAAAAATATGTTACAAACATTATTCTTCAATGTATATTTTATTTTCCATGTTTAATGGCTCCAAACTAGTTTCTAGGTTAGCATTCATGTTTAGGTTAGGGGGAAGGGTGGTGATATATGCGTTTAATGAAGGCTTTCTTAACATAAGTGTATGGTATAAGTTTGTATACCGTATAAAAAATAATATTATGTATAGATACTAGACTTTTGATCTTCCCATCGTATAAATTGTATTTTAAAAAAAATACGTAATAGTATAGGTATACATATACGAAGGCTTATGATCTTCCTATCTGTATAAATTTTATTTAAAAATAAAATAAATACGTAATAGTATAGATATACATATGAAGTTGGTTGATCTTCCCATGAGAGAATGATGATTTATGGGACCAATGTTTTGGGATAATCAATATTTATTAACTAATTTTGGAGGGAAATATTTTGGAGGGAAAAATGGCTATTAAGCCAAATGTGAAATGAAGGGCTTTAGTGGTATTTCACCAGTATGGTCATTTTTGGGCCACGCTTAGTTTGGCCGAATAGCAGCTCTCTAATAAATACTCCTACTTGTCAATTATATATGTGAAACAACATTGAATTGAGGTCATAGTCTCATGTTGACCAGGACACAAACCTAAATAATTCTAGTCTCATGTTGGAGTAATAATTTGATTGCTGTTAAGCATTGGGGAAGGGGGCTAGGTGTTTAATTATTACTTGACCGAAATTAATCATGCAACATAGACGTCAATGACAAGCAATTAATTTAAAATGTACAAAATTTAAACGTTTGTTTGGCCAAATTGCGTGGGCTGATTTGGCCACTACGTCTGCGAGGGAGCTACTTGATTCCATCCTCATATATAATTCGTGCCTTAATTATAGGGATTTACTTTGACGGCTTCTAGTACTAAGCGTGTTTTTGCAATTGTAGCTCAAAAAAGATATAGTTGTTTGATAATTGATAAATTGATACATGTATGGCAAGAAAGAAACGTCAAGTATTTTTTTTCGGTAATTAAATTTTTTATTAATCACCAGAATGTTTATAATAAGAAATTATAGCTAGACTACATCACAATCTGCTATCTAAGCAAGAATACAAAAAGATACTTAACTACTAGAGCTAAACTAAATACTACGCTGCTGCACCAGTTTTTCAATTCCAGTAGATGCCCGGATACAAACATAAGCAATTTCCCTCACCAATTGGTTCTGACTTTTGCATTACTTTCAAATTTTCGCTGATTCCTTTCAATCCACATCATCCACCCATTCAGTATATGCCAACTTAAAGATTTGAGCTCTTTGTGATTTACCCTTTGATGCTTGAATGACCCATTTCTCCATTTGTTCCCATTGTACTGTCATGAAGAGAGGGACCTTCATCTATTTTAACACACAAGCTTTTCCAGAACAAAACAAGGAATGGAGATATTTTGTCAAATAAATTATTTTACCGAGCGTGCCGCAATTCTCTTCCGAGCAACTATAATAATTTATTAGACATATTCTCCCGAACTACGTTAGCTGGAGTTATTTTACTGCTCACTATGATCAATTTAGGACTTTGTTATTCCTAAACCCACCTTTAAACCTGTTGTATTAATTACTCAAATACGTTAGGAGCGACGTTGTTTAACAACCACCTAAATACGTATTCTTTTCCAAACAATACATAATAAATAGGCACAGTAAATCGATGGCCATTCAATCAACTAAAATAAATACATAGTTAAATAAGTAGAGAAATTCAAAAGCTAAATTATATTAAACGTGACAAGTTCATCCTCCAAAAGGTTCCATTAAAACTCTAGATAATAAATTAGATACTCATGATAGTATATAAAATTACAATACTAAAAGTCATAACCAACAATAAAAAATTGGAAGAAGAAAGGAAAAACTCGTGGTTGAATGTTCCTCTTTGCTCCTAGCATATTTTTTCCTCCTTAGGTGTTGTCTTATCCTAAAGTAGTGTCTTCCCCTTCAAATGATGTATTATGATGTATTTATATCAATTGGGGTTTGTATGGGGTGTGTCTTGAGCGCTCCTATCTTGAAAAGGAGAAATTGAGTCGCGTGCCTAGGGTTCATGCAAAGCGCGACCCCTAGGCACGCTCCCAATTGTTTTTCTTCTTTCTTTCTTCTGCATGCTGGGGTTGGTGACAACGTTCCATACTTAGCTGGTTTAAATTCAATTTCTAGACCATTTTTGTGCCTATCTTTCATGCAGTGCACTAATTGTGGCACGCTCCAGCTCTAGCCTCTAACTTCTTTTTGCTTCGAATCATTTGATTTTCGCCAGCGTCTATCCAAACTCATTCCTATTGTTGCTTCAAAATGCACACACAAATATACGTGGTCGACAAGTAATAAAGGATTGTAAGTCCATATATCATACCCACAGGGACTTGTGAATAACTATCAACTAAATTAAACCCAAACAATTAATCTATTCAAGTGAATCATAAAGTATGAATAATTAACTCAAACTAATCTAGAGTAAAAAACTAAGCGATTACAGAAAATAAGTCGGCACTATTAGAGACGAATTCAATGAGAGACAATATTCTGGAGTTATGGTTGGCTAACAATCCCGTTGAGTTTTTCACTTAAATCGTCTAACTAATTTATCTGGTTTATTGATTAACAGGGTTAATATTGCTAGTAGTATTCTCCCGAATTCCTACTCGCCTATTCAAGCTAACCTAATGCCTATATTCCTATGGAATTAAGATTAACAAGAACGCATTAATAATTCCTGTATAGTAATCAAGCAACGCGATTAGGTATATCCCTATCCTAACTGCAAATCCGTTCCCGATACTCGAGTTCAAGATCTTGCTCTACTCAATCTTATATGCAATCTAGAATTTCCTCTTCCGAGTTCAATCCTAGATTCGTAGATAGTATTCAATTGGTGATGGAGCAATCAAATAATTAAGCGCAAGATTGAATAAATAAACCAATATTGATAAAATAATAAGAACAATTCAAGCTTCAAACTATAACGTTCATGTAACACCCAAAACTCTAGAACTAATAAACTATGAGATTAAAGGAAGTGAAGAGAAAGAAACACTGAGAATCCTCGCTCCCGAGAAGAAAAACTGAGAATCCTCGCTCCCGAGTGTTCGGCGCGTGCATTTCCCTCTCAAAGTGGCATCTCCACTCCCAAAAATATTACTACCCCTCCAAAATAGGTTTAGAATTATTTTTATACACATTGGGTAGGTCTTGACCCGAAATAACCTTGTCTCGGACGAAATAGTAAAGATTTCCCATCACCAACGCCAAGGGTAGTGTGGGGCGCTACGCCTGGCGCTGGGATTTTTGAGGTTCTGGAAACTGGGCCACAGGTAGCACCCCACACCACCTGTGGCGCTACAAATGGCCATTTTCCACTTTTGCTCCTTTTTGGCTCGAATCTCGCAACTTTCGCACCATATTGCCTCCGGATGATTCCTACACATAAAAACACCACGAATTAGCACAAATCATTACATTTCACATCCTAAATCCACGAAACGCGAGTAAAATGCGAGGCGATATACATATAAATATATATACTTTAAGCTAACTATCAACACCTCACACTTAGACTCATGCTCGTCCTCAAGCAATGGAACTATAAATACACCTCAACAACGTACATATCAATAAGGGGGGCGAAATTCAAAAAAAAATTCAACATACACTCTGCCAATGACCATGGTTGATAAGAACAATTAAACTGTGCCATATGCAATCACTTACACTTACCTTTACTTATGTCGTTCTTCACAAATATTCACAATAAAGATAACGTGCTCATAACAATTCTAGCCTCAAAAGCCGACTCAATATCACAATGCACTCATGGCTTGAACACCCAACATCACAGAGAAGTCTAATAACGCTACCTATCCCTCGTGAAACCATGTGCCCTCACAACAAGAACAAGAGAGTAAGTTGAATCCACACATTCAAATCTCATGATCAAATATAATTTAAGGACTCACATCTATCAAGGAAATCGCTCACTCTCACAAAGAAGTCACATGCATGCAAAAGGTACCATAGGCTTGCCCACAATGTAAATCTCCACTAATGTAGGCTCACTCAATCTAAAATCAATTAGGACTTTATATGATTGTAATGTGGGCAAAGGACGGGTATGATATATTTAGGATTAGTAGTTCACCCTCCTAAGTACTTTAACATATCACATGATAAACTTTAAGCGCAAATTCTTCAATCCACTTTAATTTCACAAACAAGATCACTCCTCACATTTATTCACTCTTTCTTTAAGCACTACTTTACTTTATACCCAACTAGCAAGAACTAGACAACAATTTAGTCACCTATATTTTTCCTTTTTTTTCTACTATTATTTTTGTAAGGACTCGTAAAATTCTTAACCAAAAACTCGGGATTTTGTGGTGCCGAGTTGGATTCTTGCGTTATTATATTAGGTTCGGACTTTTTGGATTGAACAATACCCTACAACTTAGAGGAAAAAGTTTCCCAAAAAAATGCATTTCTGCGCCCATTATGCGGCCGCATAATAGCTCTGCGGACCGCATAATGGCCGCAGAGTGAAACAGAAAGTTGGCCAAATTTTGAAGCCAGATATGCGGCCCAATTATGCGATCGCCTAATCCCTATGCGGGATGCATATTGATCGCATATCTGCCTTGAACTTTTGCGAAGGGAATTTCTGCGGTGCATTATGCGATCATAGAACAGATATGCGGATCGCATATCGGTCGCATACTCGGACAGAAAACTTAACTTCCTGAGGCTCATTCTCCGGTCATTTTGCGGACCGCATAACCATTATGTGGTCGCATATGCGACCGCAAACCTGTATCGGGCACCCATTTTCTTAATTTAAAACCCGACCCCCATTCCGTTAAAACACCCCCCTTAGGCCATTTTCAGCACACTTTCTCAGATAATTAGAGTAAGAGAGGAGGATCAAAGAGAGGGCAAGGGGTCTCCATTCATTGTTTATCAAATCCTAGCCTAAACATCTTGAAGATTAACAAACAAGGCACCTAGGTCTCCCTTCCAAGAGGTAAGCTTCTATCACCCAAGCTCTCAATCTCCTATTGTAGCTAAAATGGACCTTTAGTGAGGTAATTCATGGGGATTATAGTGGTTACCTTGCATGCACGTGATCCTAAGTTATGTGGGGGGGATGCTAAGACAAATATNTCCTAAGTTATGGGGGGGGGGGGGGGGATGCTAAGACAAAGATAGGAAAAACTAGGGAATGGGTTGGGAAAATCTTCCACTAAAAAGGGAGCCATGGAGTGTTTGATATAATGCTCAAGTGAGCTAGGGCTGTGATCAATTTCCTAATAATGAGTTCAATTGTGCTACATTGTTAAATCTTCATTTTTTTTCACTTGAACTTTCTATGAATTGCCCCAGTTTGTACTCTTGGGTCATTTTTGCTTTTTTTTTTTTTTTTTTTCATTTTTGCTTGTTTTTTTGACTCTTGACTCTAACTTGATTCCAAAAGAGGGTGGTCAAAGAAAATAGCACAGGCTCAAAAGGGGTAGCAAGGATATAAAATGTTTGGATAGCAGAAAAAGGGCCTCCCAGCCTCGAGAACGCCAAACATAGTATCTTTTCGCGATCACAACATTGATGAACATGTCTGTCTTCTTGGTGTGTCGTGCTCAGAAGACACTTTCCATCCCTTAATGTCATATTTTCCATGCTTCAATTGATTCAATATCCTCAAGCCCGATCTTCACAATGATTTGAAGGTTAATTTTACTCGACCTTAATTCCAAAGTATTTCAACTCTTTATTCATCCGCAATAGTATTTTTTTTCAGTTATCCAATTCCAGATTAAATCAGTTTCTAAGATCTGGCCAAAATTTCCGCATGCATGTCATATCATTAGAACTAGCGAGAAAAGAACTAAGAACGGAATGACACAAAAGGACAAACTGTATTTTATTGAGTAAAGGATGAAAGGGTTTGATAACAAGACAAACAACCTAAAATCCGAGTTACCACCCTAAAATAACCCGGATAATGAAAACAGCAACAAAACAGACATACAAGACTCACACAAACAGAGTGGAGGGATAGAAGGGTTTGACTCAATAAAACAAATAAAATCTGGATCACAACCCTGAAATAACCCAGATAACAGAAAAAATATCAAAACAAGCTACCAAGATTCCTTCCGAGGGAGGAGAGAATGACTTTTCAATTGCTAAGCTTGACATTTAGCCACAAATTTGCTCATCCGAATCACGATGGCCTTCTCCAATTTCAATCGGCAAGTTCTCGAGAGGATTCTCATACTCCATGTCCATCACATTTTTCAAATTTGGGATTCTTGAAACCAGGCGGCAAATGGACATCGAGGAACTTATATAGATCCTTGAAGGCAATACTCTTCTGACCTGCCAACCCTTGCATTTTTTTTCAACCGTCGTTCTAAGCTTTTCACTCTTTGGGTCATTTCTTTCTGTGCCATCTTTTGAGCAAGCTTCTCAATCTTTGCAGGAAAATCAAATAGGTACGAGTGGTACTCAGGAGAGTAGTACTGCTCTTGTTGGGTAGCAAATTGTGACTCACGACAAGGCTGTCCTTGGCTATTGGCCCATGCTTGACAAATTTTGGTCATCTGCTGTTTCAGTATTCTATTTTCCTCAAAACAATAGACTATTGTCAAACCCTCTGACCCTGAGTCTCTTGAGAACTTGTAACAGCTTCGATGTAAGTTGTCAATGACATTTTTCTCTTGGATCTTGTGTTGACATCTTACCACAAACCGACCACCTCAAACCTTCTTCACAATTCAAAACAAGAGACAGGTTAGAATGGACTCGGCCAATCCTTATTATTATCAGCATTTTTTTCCCTTTTTTTTCATCATTCATTTTTTTTTTCATTTTTTTAATGGTGATCGAACCTGATGTGGGTTGCCTACGTATCATGTGGAAACATGAATCAGATCTGCGTAGTTCGGGAAGATCAAGAATAAAGTAAATAAACTAACTTTTTTTTGAATTTTTCATTTTATATTTTCGAAAGAAAGAGAACATTTTTGGATTTTGATTTTTCTTCAAAATTTTTGCAAAGAAAGACTTCTAAAGAAAAGAGATATTTCTTCGAATATCGACCTTTTATTTTTCTTTTTTTGGAATTTCGAAGAAAAACTTCTAAAGAAGAATGAAAATATTTTTGGATTTTTGAAATTTTATTTTGAATTTATGAAAGAAATGCTTCTAAAGGAAAAGAAAATATTTTCGAATCTTGAAGTTTCTTTTCAATTTTGAAAGAAGAATGAAAATATTTTTGGATTTTGAGAGAGACTAAAAGAAAATATTTTTGTATTTTTTTTTATTTAAAATTGGAGCTTAAAAGAAAGACTTTCTAAAGAAGGAACTAAAGGAAAATATTTTTTTGGATTTTTTTGAAAATTGTGGGCTGGAACCGATGAGGTTTGCCTACGTATCTCACATCCGGTGAGAATCAGACCCACGTAGTTCTCCCATTTTGACAGAACAAGAAAAACATGACTTATTTTGAAATGACTTTTTTTTTGAATTTCGGGAGAGTTTGAGAATTTTCTAAATACCTACCTCTCACTTTTTTTCTTTTTTGATTTTCTTTTTTCTCTTTTTTTTCATTTTCTTTCCCTATTCTAGAAGCCAGTCAACATGCAAGCCGGACAAACAGATGCGCAAGTAGCACGTAAGATGCATCAGGATGGTCTTTTTAATTTGGGTACATTTGTCCTAGACAGACTCAACCCCTGTGTTGAGTCTCCTAAGNGGTTGCACGCCGCAACAAGGAGTAATAAGTGCGAATGATCATGTTGTTACTGATTTGGTGATATATATATATATATATATATATATATATATATATATATATATATATACTATTTACTCTTAGTGTAATTGTTAAGGAAGAATAAGGGAGGATTGGTGGGATTGGGTTGCACGCCGCAATAAATATATATTATTTACCTTTATTATAGTTGTTACGGAGGAATAAGGGAGGATTGGTGGGATCGGGATGCGCGCCGCGTTAATATATATATGTTTATGTATTCCTCTTTGACTGTACAAGTTATTCGGTGGTTTTACATTTCATTTAGGATTTGGTTATAGCTGAATACTGAGAAGACACGAGTTCATTTGTTTAAGACTTTGACAATTTGTAATTCGGGTTTCACTGAGTTGTGAGGATCGGGTTATTGGCATTGAGTTGTTGACTTGCCATTGTTCCTTGAATTTTTTCCCTGAAACTATTACTCTGGTGAATTAATTTTTAAAGTAAATTTACTAAGTTGAATCATCTCCTCCTGTCATGTTAAGTTATTAGTAATATCGTGATTTAAAAATAAAGGAATTAGTATTACGCTGCTATATATTGTCACACCTCCTTTTTACACACCACCCCGAAAGGTAGTACAAGGGAGTTTTTCCAATTTAAGTGATATTATTTGAAATGTGATTATTTATTCATTTTTATTTAGAGTCGCCACTTGGGATAGTTTATTTTGGTGTCCCAAGTCACCGATTTATTTTAAATCCTAAATCGAGGAAAATTCGACTTTCCTTTTGAAGTCTGCGAACCAGAAATTCTGAATAAGGAATTCTGTTAACCCGAGGGAAGGTGTTAGGCACCCCCGGATTCCGTGGTTCTAGCACGGTCGCTTAAACTATCATAACTGGCCTATTATCTGATTTTAATACATGTTTTAACCTATGTGCATTTTTAACTTTATAACCGCTTTTATTCATTTTTAAAGAAGATTTAACGTCGTCTAAAACATGTCTTTGGACTGCGTCACATGAAATGCACCCGCAATCCGAAACACATTTTATTCAACGTTGTTAAGATTTGGATTTGGGTCACATGAAATGCATACCTGAGTTTAGGAAGGTAATTTTTTAAAATAGCACGCCTAAAGCAACTACGCACTTTCAACTTTGCGAGGGCCATGGAAAATTCGCTAATGGAACGCTTCGATTTCTAAAGAGTTAAAATTAATTAAATGAGTGTCATGGGCTTAGGGGTTTTATTTGGCATGGCAGACCTCAATTTCTTTCAAAGGAAATGCATTTAATTAAAAGAACTACGGATATTCATCTTTAAAACTAATTAGGTATCACAACTACGCTACGGGACCCGTACCCGTAATCACGATTCCTAAAAGTAGAATACCAGACTGCTTACCCATCGATGTCACTGGTTCGCAAACATTAAACTCATTTGTTCTATGAACTCAAAAAAATCATAATAGAAGAAAACAAATATGACCCTCAACAGATATCTCATCTAATAGAAAACACAATTGAAATGCATCATTAACCCATGTAACCAGAGATATATATAAACTTTTATGTTTTCAAATACAGAACATAAATTGGAGATGCTCCACTTAAACGTCCGTCTAAGACTAAGCTCAACAGAAGACCATATAGAATCAATAAAAATCAGCTCAAAATATAACATAGACAAAATCCAATAAGGCACATATTGACTGGTAATGAGAAATCAGAGACAAAGTGACAGAAAAAAAAACCTCAAAGCAGATCCAAGATTGTGATTGAATAATAAAATCTCCGTGCAAAGTTGTACAACCATTATATTGTTCAAATGAGAGCGGCATCCAAACACTTAGAAAGAAACAAAGGACTTTCGCCGGAACTCGAACGGAAAATTCCACTGGCGCCGACTCGATCGCAAAACTATACAAGCGACCTCGAACAAACCCGTTAACCCAAGACCACGCCGGAAAACTCGACCTCGACGGACCTTCAAACTCGAACGTTTCAGGTGATTTTAGGACGGGTTGGGGGCTGTTTTTTTCAGCTCGTTGTTGTTAATTTTTGGACTGCACTTGAGTTGGTTTTTGGGTGTTGAAAAGGAGGAACAAAAATGGCGTTTCAGCTGGTTTCATGGCTGCGCTTTTTGGCAAATAAAAACGGTGTTCGGAGTTAAGGCGAAGAGATATTTTAATTAGCTATGATAATATTTTGGCTGATTTTTTCAGTTAATCGAGATGCTGCCATTTCTCTTTGTGCTGTAGAAGATAGGTTCAACACAGCTAATGGTATAGGGGCGTGGAAGGTCGTTTTTGTTTGTTAAACAGAGGGTCTTTTGTGTTTATGGCTGTTTCTAATGGAGGAAGAAGGAGGTATCCTTCGTTGGCTTCATCAGGTAAAGAGTCGTTTCTCCAAGATGAAGAAGAACGACTGCTGTGAGTTATATGGAATGAAGAAGAAGATCGTGTGTTTTTAGTGTATAGGGTGTTTGTGGTACGTGTATATTTAGGTTTTAGGTACTATTATATAGCGTAGGGATTAGCTTATGGTATGGGCCTAGGGATTATAGGCTAGGGAATTGGGCCAAAGACTAAAAAAAGAAATGGACTACAAGATTTATAAAGACGGGATAAACCAACCTAAAATTAATTCCTCCTTCTAAAATTATGTACAATTATAATATAAAAATATAAAACTAATTTTAATTAATTGAACTAAACTATAAAACATAAAATTATTTTTTGTGTTTTCAAGATTATATAAAAAATAAAAATAAGATACTATTTTTGTATTTTTTTTATTTAAATTTACGAAAGATACGTAAACTAAAATATTTTTTTTTTAATTTTTATTTTTTGTGATGAAATAAAGTAAAATAGTCAAAATTAGCTTAAATGATGATATTAGGCCTAAACTAAATATTTTACGTTAAAAATATATAAAATCTTGAGCAGGGTCAAAAATCACATATTTACGATCTACAAACAATGAGTCAAAGTTTTCATGTTACAGTCCTCTTATTTATGAACTTATGATGGAGAAAGCACCCTTATTATACGTAACAAATTGCAAAAGAATGATGGGAATTTGATTAATGACACCATCATGATGATAATAAACAATAGTACAAGATAAATGAGTCATTTATTAATTTCCTTGGTCACGAATTTATCAAAAATTAAGTGGATTATAGATCATCTAGAATTTTTCTAACAAAACAAAATAGACATCGACCAAGGCTTAAATAATAGTCTTGTGCTATTCTGAATAGGACTTTCAACTACCAAACACATATAAGACATATTTTACACATAAGAATTGTGAAATTTCGGGGAAAAAAATTCAAGTAAAATTAGCATTTAAAAAGTAGAGCTGTGTTTGGACATGAATACAATTTGCAACTGTTTTGAATTTTGTTTGAGTGACTTGAAGTGAAAATTTTGAAAAACGGTTTTTTGGAGTTTTTCAAATTTTCAAAAAAATTCCAGAATTCAACTTCAAGTGAAATTTAAAATTTTCATGTTCAAACACTCGATTTCGGAAAAAATAAATTTTTATGGCCAAAAGCGCCCCATAACATGAATTAGGATCAAATCCATTGCATTTTTAATTCTTTTTTCCCTTTTCAAAAAGTATCTTAAGGTAGAAATGTACCCACAAATAGTTGGGAAAGAGAAGATAATTATTTTATCCCTTATTAATATTCTTAACTTTCTATCACTACAACAAGTAATACAAGAGGAATTTGCAGCAATTTATTTGGAAATCCAATCCTATGTCCATTGCATATATTGTTCTAGTAAAACAGACAACCTAAAATCATGTTAAACCTAAAATCCACATTTTCTTTAGGTTGTACTGTTAATGATTATTCACATGGTCAGCAATAAAAACCAAACAGTCAGCGAATCTAATGAATGCTTTGTTTGAACAAGCTGGCAAGGAAATGAGTCAGCAGTTGTGTCAGCAGAGCCATAGGATCATGACACGTGTCCTACCATCCCTGTTATGGTTTTCTGAATTATTGGGTGGATTTAAACGTAATATTAAAATACAAAAAGTGAGAAATAAAGTAAAATAAAACAAATGGTCGTTAATTTGGTTGGCATCCCTGGCCCTTTTTACATGTCAGCAGCAGTGCACCTTTGATCTTTTGTTATATCCACAGAAAAATATCCATCTTTCTCGTTACCACCCAATGTTTTCATCTGTTGTTTTTTTCTTTTTCTTTTAAGGTGGTTCTCACACGTTTTATTTTCGAATTTCATACAGCTATCAATAATTATTATGCTAATTTATTAATATATAGTCCTTCTGTATAATATAAGCAGACAAAATTTTTTTGATGGCTTTAGCTTTTTCGGAAAAATAAAAATTAAAAAATTGTCTACAAAAATGGATAATTTTAAAATATTTTTGAAAGAGAAAGAAGCTTAACCAGAAATCTACACACTGCACCCTAAGAAAGGTAAAAGAAAAATGTACTCTACTTAATTCCATTTTGATTCATCATTTCAGCTAATTTAAAGTTGTTGGATAAGATATTATCATTCTTAATTCTTTATGAGAAAAAAGTACCCTCTCATTCTGAACAATGAACATGGGGTTAAATTTAACATATTATTCTGTGAATCCAGCTGGATGAAAACATATCAATTGAATAAATTCATCACTAATTTAAAAAATTAAGATCAATACATCTCAATAAGTTGAATACATATTTTCCACAACTCTCCCAAAAAAAAAAAAGGTAACAACACCCATATTTATAATTATAAATTTTTTTACTTTAAATCGAAATTGAAAACTTATTTCAATATTATTTTGATTACAAATCCTACTTAAATATTAACTAAAGAAAATACAAAATATTAAATTCTAAGTAATTAAAATTTTCTACGCCTAAGTTTAAATTAGTTTTCTAACAATCATCAAACAACATTAATTAATTCACCAGAACTACCGAGATTTTTTTATTTTTCTAATCAATCAAAATAACATTAAGCAAATTGCTAATATGCAAAAGTTTCAGAATTTCGAGCAAAAAAGGGAAATAAGAGAAAAGAAAATAAGCTTTAAAATCATGCGGCTGAATTTTCTTTTGCTGTCTAAGCGACACGTGGCTCATTCATCTTGCGGCTATTTCTATTCCTTTCCTCTTTCTTTATAAGTTGGTCCCAAATCCAATTCAATCTCCATTCCCCTTTCTTCAATTCCTTCAAAATTCTTCAATTTTTACCTATAAATCCTTTATTTCACAAATTTCTTCAAATCTAAGCCCCCTTTTTCTAGTCATATCATAAATTTCTGGCTGTAATTTTTATAAAGATTCAAACTTTTTCCGGATTTTTCATTGGAAATTATGGAGGTTTCAGTGATGGGAAGTTCTCATGTGAATTTGGGTAGAAGTGATTTGGGTTGCAGAGAAATTGGTAATTGTAGTTTTACCAAGAATTTAAATTCAAAGATCTCTTCTTTTGTAAAGATTTCAAAAATATGTGTTAAATGGCCTTTAAAATCTTTGAATGGATTCAGTTTGAAAGCCTCTGCTTGTTCACAACTTGAACCAGTTATATCAGAGGAAGATTCTAGCAACAGAAAATCTAAGCCGGTAAGCTAACTGTTTTTTTTTTCTTTTTCACTTGGGTTCTAGTTTATTAGTACTACTATTATTTCATTTGTATGGTTAAAAAAAAAGATTGGTAAATTTGACCTTCTCAGCATATATGTTAATTGTCTTGTTTTTGCTTTAAAATTTGAGGCTTTGTGTAGCTATAACAACAACAGCAAATACAGTGCAACGCCATAACCCCATAAGTGGGGTCTGGGAGGGTAGCGTGTGCGCAAACCTTACCCCTACCTTATATAAAGGTAGAGAGGCTGTTTCTGATATACCCACGGCTCAAGGAACAGTGAAGCTTTGTAGCTATAAATTATGATGAAAAAAGGACTTAGACTGCTTTGGATATTTGGGGAAAAAGTAAATAGGAAGTAAAATGGTGTTTTTTGGTTGAAATCCAGATATATAGTTGACAATGTGAATTTTAGAGAGTAACATATTATTGTATCCTGTGGTATTTTTGCCAGTCTAATCAGCAATTAGGAATGTCTATAGAACAGTGTATGACACTTTTATATCAACATTGTATTTGCTGATGAATTTGTAGGTCAATACCTGTTCTTCTTGCCATGTTGTATTTTCTTGTACTTGTGAATTCTGCATGATCTATAGCAGTGTTATTAAAAGCCATCGCTTTGTCGCTTAAAGCAATGAAGCTATGGAAGTGAAAAGTTATCGCTTCATTAGTGAAGTTATGCGCTTCAGAGATGTGCGCGCTTTAATCAACGGCGGCAAAGTGATCCCAACAAGAATGATCGCTTTTCTGAAAATCAACTTTGAGAAATTGGATTAGTATCAACGTTATTGTATATTGGATGCTAAAATTGGTTATGCTAATCACGATCTATTATTATAATATTAAATCCAACATATGTTTGATATTTTTTTTCGTAAATTGTGCGCTTCACTTCTCGCTTTTGCTTCAACCCCATGGACTTTGTTTGCTTCAAGCCTCATGGACCTTGTAATCTTCTTTTGTTTGCACTTTTTGCTTTTGAAATCACTATTCTATTGCTATATTGACATTTCTTGCTCTTCGCAGAATGATGGGGTGAAACTATTTGTTGGATTGCCACTTGATGCTGTTTCAAGCGCTAATACGGTAAACCATGTTAGAGCAATTGCAGCTGGATTAAAAGCGTTGAAGTTACTCGGTGTAGATGGCATAGAACTCCCCGTTTGGTGGGGAGTGGTTGAGAAGGAAGCCAGGGGGAAGTATGATTGGACAGGTTACCTTGCGCTTACTGAAATGATCCAAAAACTGGGTCTTAATCTTCATGTCTCACTTTGCTTCCATGCATCAGAGGAACCGAAAATCCCACTTCCAGAATGGGTTTCTCGGATTGGTGAATCTGACCCTAGTATCTTCTTTAAGGATCGGTCAGGACAACTCTATAAAGATTGTCTCTCATTCGCGGTTACTGATGCTCCTGTTCTTGATGGAAAGACTCCAGTTCAAGTATACAAAGAGTTCTGTGAGAGCTTCAAAGATGCGTTTTCCCCATTCATGGGTTCCACAATCACGGTATGAATTGTTCAGTTTAACATTCAATCTTTTGAGCATTAAAGTTATATCGGATTTAACTTACATACATTGAGATTGTAAAGAATTTATACTATTAGTATATTTTAACCTGTTGCCGTTGTAGTAAGTTACCTGATTTTTTGTCAATGTTACTAATCTCTCTTTTATGAATGACTGCCTATAGTTATAGTTTAAGTGACCTATATATGTCAAACTCATCAGTGGCTAAATTTTGTTATCTTTCAGGGAATTTCCTTTGGTCTAGGACCAGAAGGTGAGCTTCGCTATCCTTCTCATCACAATCCATCTAAAATGAACAATCATCAGGGAGCTGGTGAATTCCAGTGTTATGATGAATACATGTTGAGTTCTCTCAAACAGTATGCTGAAAACAGTGGAAATCCTCTGTGGGGGTTGGGCGGTCCACACGACGCCCCTGGTTATGATCAACCACCCATGTCAAGCAACTTCTTCAAAGAGCATGGAGGTTCTTGGGGCACGACTTATGGTGACTTTTTCCTTTCTTGGTACTCGGGGCAGCTGATTTCACATGGAAGCAAACTTCTTTCTCTTGCCTCTGAAACTTTCAATGACGTTCCAATCTCGATTTGTGGCAAAATTCCCCTTGTGCACTCTTGGTACAGAACCCAATCCCACCCTAGCGAGCTAACAGCCGGTTTCTATAACACAGTCAACAGAGATGGTTATGAAGCTGTTATTGAGATGTTTGCAAAGCACTCGTGCCAAATTATCTTGCCCGGGATGGATCTTTCAGACCAGCAGCACCAGCCGAATGAATCCCTTTCGAGCCCGGAGTTATTGCTTGCTCAAATCGCAGCATCTTGCAGAAAGCACGGAGTGGAAATCTTGGGGCAAAACTCAATGGTTGCAAATGCCTTAAATGGTTTCGAACAAATAAAGAAGAACTTGTCAGGTGAAAAAGAAGTCATGAGCTTGTTCACATATCAAAGAATGGGTGCTGATTTCTTTTCTCCTGAACATTTCCCTTCATTCACTCAATTCGTTCGGAACCTTAATCAACCAGAATTGGATTCAGATGATCAGCCAATGAAACAGGAAGAACGTGCTGAATCGCTTACTGGTAATAATCTCCAGAAGCAAACAGCTTAGGTTCAGATTCTATGTATATATTTGGACATCATCTTATGTATATCACTTAGAAATTCTAGTGCTAGTAGTACACATTTGTTGGTGATAAGTTGGTTGTAGCTAAAAGTTGCAATCATTCGGTTTATCTGTTATATATTTATTATAACTGGTATGAGAAATTTCCTTGGCATGAATTATGAAAATAACTTATGATCTTCTGCTATTTGGTTGTCTTGAGCTTGAAGAGCAAAATGAGCCTCAGCAAATGATTTGTCTCTCTGCAAATATTCACTTCTGGATTATGATTTTTATTTTGAAAGCTCATGAATTACAAGGGTAATTGGTTTTCGTATTTTGCAGTTAAAAGGTAGTATTCTTGAGCCGAGGGTCTACCGGGAACAGCCTTTCTACCTTGTTGAGATGGGGGTAAGGTTTGCGTACACGTTATCCTCTCCAAACCTCACTTGTGGGATTTCATTGAATTTCTCGTTATTGTTGTCCCTAAGTAATATTTCTTATTTTTTCTTAGTTGGACACTGATAGTAACGACCAAGATATCTACATTTTGATTGTATTACGTTCAAATTCTTAAGTAAACAAAAGGGTTAAAAATCAATTAGTAGTTGTATGTGTAGATTTGGATTTGAACCTGATGATTCATGATTTTCACTCGCTTCACGCTAGACCAAAACCTTTGTGTTATACTAGTTAATAGTTTTGATCAGCCAATTGAAGAACACTAAGTTTTGAAACAAAATATTGATTGAATAGGCACACCAATATAGAAATGTAAAGCAGCATTGTTCTTGTTTTTCACAAGTTTTGGTATACAAAGATGACTAGGTTCAGAGAACTGATCATAACGGTTTGAAATAGATTGATATTAATTCTTTCAAATCAGGCATATGATTCAAACTAAATTGCTCCCAAGATTTGTCATGTACCCAAATATGGACTAGTCGATATCTTAGAATCTCTGATTTTCTTACATAAATGACAAACCTGCCTTATAAAGACAAAACTGGGCCAAGTTTTAAATAACACAATTCCGCGAAGCAACAAACCAGGGCTAAGCTACAAAATTAGGTTTGAACGAACTCAATAATTTTTGTTTAAACTGTATATTTGTATCTAAATATTTATTAAATATGTATCAGTATATAATTATGAATTCAATAATTAAAATAAATTATGCATTTAACCGCAAGTTTAAAATTTATAAACTTCAAATCATGATTTCGCTTATATAAAGAATATAGATAATTACGATATCGTTTCTCCTTGGCTTTGAAGATAACGAAAACTGTACAGATAAGAAAGTAGGTATCGTAATAGCGGCTACCGGCCAAAATATAGAGTAACATACGACAAACAAGAAACCTCGTGAACATCGAAAAAACCTTACATCTGGCAACGTATAGCGTGTCCACTTAGGGATCGTTTGATTGTAATATGATTTATACCGGTATAGGTTATGCCGGTATAAGTTATATTGAAATAAGCTATACTGTGAATAGTTATACTGGGCTTGTTGTTTATTTATTGTTTGATAAGTTGTATTAAGAATAACAATTGCATAATCTCTAAGAAGAAGATATAAGTTATATCAGTATTAATTACCCCACCTTTATAAGGTATAAGTTATCCCGGTGTTAAAATTAACACCGGGAGCTGATTTACTAACCAAATAAAGTATTAAGGTGGTATTAAATTTTTATATCACCCTTATACCTTCTTATACCTCAAACCAAACGATCCCTTATCTATTTGTTTATAATCAAATGCCGACACTATAATTCAATGAGAAAATCGATGATATATTGATTATATTCTAGCAATGTGGTGGATTCTATGCGTATCAATTCAAATTTCTGGGCTGAATATTAGAAGCCGCAAGATTTGCTTTCTATGTCAAAGTTGCTTAAAATAATATTATTTTGATAAAAAGATTTTTGTTGGACTAGGGGAAAAAGTTGGTAAGATTTAAACATTAATTGAAAAAGATTTGTATTGTAACACAAAATATTGTGCTTGCGAAATTAAAGATAAGAAATATAGCACCAAACTGTAATATTTGATTTCAAGAAACAGTGAGGAGTATAATCAGAACATCTTAAATCTAAAGAGAATCTCCTTTCAATACTTGACTCGAGGACTTTTGATCTGACACAATTCAAGGGCCTGAGAACTTAATTTTGAGTTTGTCTTTTTCTATTTGATATATATAGATTATATATTAATTATACAAGGTTATACACATATTATACATGAATTTTATATATATATATATATATATATATATATATATATATATTGCTAAATCTACTTTAGCAATCAAAACTTGCATTGGAACGATCAGCGATGGCATTGAGCCAGAGGAGGTCCAATAGCTAAAAGCCTGAATTTGTGGTGTTATGGAGCGACGATTGCTAGCTGAAATGGTTAGTGTTAGCATATCAAAGATCCCTAGAGAGGCAATTTAATAAGAAAACATAGAGAGAGAAAGACTCACCTCTCTCTAACTAGACACTAACCACCCAGTCACAAAGGCATGGCTACATCCCCACCTCCAAATCCACCCATCGAAAAACCACCCGAACCCCCTAATATATCAACTTTAGATCCAAACTCTGCTATGGATGAAGACAACATTGAAAAAAATTCCTTCAAGGAAGTCTTACTCGATAAAAAATTGATTTCCACAATAATCTATGATCCACTCCAATCCGATTTGCACACACAGGTCTTTGAATTAAACCCGGGGAATATACCAATCTCACTATCAATTGAAGAAAAAATCAGACTCTACAAACCTTGGAAATGCTCCTTAATTATCAAACTTTTTGGGAAAAAAATCCCACATCACTTACTCAAGGCGAAACTCTCCAATCTATGGAAACTAAACGTACCACTCACCCTAATTGATCTAGGTTGGGATTTTTTTCATCGCCAAATTCAGCAAGAGGAGCCACGTTTTGTAGCTGGGCACTTCTTGTCAATCCGCAGATAGGAACCAAATATTGCTCCAGCAGAATCTAAATTAGCCATAACGGCGGTTTGGATTAGACTCCCGCAGTTGCCAACGGAATTCTATGACAAGGCAATTCCAGAACAAGTAGGCAACATAATGGGTAAGCTTCTGAAGATTGATTCCTGCACCTCCTCTATTCTAAGAGAAAGGTACGCTATAATATGTGTCCAGGTTCCTTTGGATATCCCGGCAACAATGAACGTCGCTATTGGCACCCACAACCAATCGCTCGTGTACGAAGGGGAAGGGATTATATGTACGGGATGTGGGAGAATTGGCCACACCCTGAGAAGCTACGAGTTCATTTCCATCCCCACCCAAGAAAACCGTCAAGCAACATCCACTAGAAACCCCAGCAGCAAGGGTACTACAAGGGACCAAACCTCTTAATAGCGCACTGTCCCCTTCTCCAAATATAGACGTCATCCAAACAAAGCAACTCCAGCTAACACCCAGGTAAAGAGGTTCAATGCCTCCTCAGGTACATTCCTTGATCTCAACCAAAAATCGGCCATGGATTCCAGCAAAGGTATTTCAAAATCAAAGTGGACTACAGATGCCATAGGGCCTAATGGGTAGCCATCAAATCCACCCAAAGGTGGCAAGCATGTGGACCAAACATTGGGCCTGGCTCACTATGGCCCATCTCCTATCAGCACCACGGGCAAGGCACACGCCAGCCCAAATCCAAAATACTCTGGGGCGAAAAGGCAATTACATGCCTTTGACCCAATGATAAAAGACCCTTTTTTTGAGAATATGGCTATGTGTCAGGGAGAAGGGAAAAGGGTGGAGCCCACCCAAATTTTGAAAAATGCCTCCCCCCAAATCAAGTAATATTACCGAGTCTAGCCTCCCTGATGTGGGTAATTATACTCTGATAAATCAAAATAAATTTGATAAAGTGGGCCACCGCTCAAACCCAGCAACCCAACCCAGCTCGATCCCAGACCCACAGTCCAACCATACCTACACTCTCTCCGACTGCGCCTCTCTCAATAGAGGCAATCAATTTCCTAGAAAAAATCAACCACACCATCTCAGTTGTAAAGTGACACTGAGTGTCAATCCTTCAAGATTGAGCAAAGATTTCAAACGTCCCAGCGCGAATTCCAACAGCCATCAAACGGATTATAATCAGGCAGCTTGTTGGCCCAAGTAAAGGTTTGTTTTGAAGACTGACAAAGGAACTCAGACATGAACCAGGTCCATCCCGCAGGTCCATCTCTCAGGTGCACAAAAACGGGCAGATTCAAGCATGTGGGATGCACGTGAAGGAGATAAGCTTATCTTGGTGTATTTAATATCTCCTGATCGAAAAGGTTGCAGAATTGATAAGGAGAATGACTCCTTAATCAAAGAGAACACTATCCAAGATAGGGAAGGAGTTAGAAGTTGAAATCAACTAGAACTCTTCCACCAAGGAAGAGTTGCATCAGAACTCTAGTTATTTCTTTATCTACTAACTCTACAAATTGCAGGATGTTCTCACATTATAGGGTTGCACAAAAACGCAGAAGTTAAACGTGAATTGAGAGCAAAATAGCAAGGCTTTTTGCAAGCAGTTCGTGTGTGATTCAAGTGTGCAAACCTGAAGCTACATGAACCAGATTGAAGAACCAGCTCCATAAAGAGTTTTATGTGTCTTTCTTTGTTTCTAGTTCAATTGTAGTAGGTGTTTTCATATTGTACCTTTCAGCTTTTATAGAAGCAATTGTATTAGGTACTTAGAGTGTTCAAGTTAGAGTTAACTTGAAGTTGTCGCAACAGTTGAGGCTGTGTGCCACAACGGGATTGGAGTTAATCCTAGGTTTACAAAAGAGTTTTTGTAAATGCAGTTTTTGGCTCAGTGATTTTAGTGGAAGTTTGGGAAAATCCTACTGAGTAGTAGGTCGTGGTTTTTTCACCTTTTGAGCCAGGTGTTTTCCACGTAAAAATCTCTTTATTCTTTATTTTCTTTATTTATTATTCCGCAAACAGTAGTAGTTGGAACACATAGAAGAACCCGGTCCTTCTATAGTTCAGTTAAGCGAAAATTGGGTACCACACAAAGCACCCCCCTCTTGTATGGTATTGACGTTTAAAACATCACACCTGAAGAGATACATCTTTTTTCAAGCATAACCGTCAATCTCGCCAAAAATTCACCTCTCAATGGTGAACCCAAACAACCCCAACCCTTAACAGAACACCAAGCCCCTAATAATGTCCACTCTTCAATTACCACCGGATTTGATGCTGGAATCTTGGCTGGAGATAGCTCTGCATGGCCACTCCCAGTCACTGCAAAAATGATGGTTGGGCTAGTCCCAATCTCCATCATCATCCAAGATCCACATTACCTGGCACGACTGGAGGCCCATTTCCTTCATCAAGGCTTGTCCAACTTTGGCCACCAACTATGGCTGTCAACTCTCCTCCAAGCCTAATACATGGGCACACAACAACCCATTTCCCTGGAGGAGCTCAACAGCTGATGGGGAAACTGTGTCAAACAATGCCTTTCTTTCCACTAATGGACCTGAACATACCTTTTCCATCATCTGCCTTCACCTTGTGGCTACAAGTGAACTAGCTTACTCCCCTGCCATCAACCCAGTCTACGATAATGGACCAACTAATCAAGGAGAAGAACCAGACCCTAGTGTACCTTAAGGAGTCAAACTCAGACCTAGGAAACATCTTAGAAAAGCTAGGAGTCCCAAAAACAACAGTACTCATTATGCAAGAAGCCTAGGTGATCGAGTTCAAAGAGTCGTTTGGAGAAATGCTTATTTCTCTCTGCCCCAGAAAGCTAACAAGCTGCAAACTAAATCTCCAAGTTCCCTCATCTCCAAAATTAGGGAACTCGGCGTTAGCAATAAGCCCTGTGCTGGGAAGAGTGAGAGCGACCCCTACGGGAAAGAGGAAGGGCCTTAAGAGGAAAGCCCCATCTCAAAACCCTTTACTGATGAACTTCATAATATGGAATGCGAGAGGATCCAAAAATGCTCAAATCCGCAGACACTATGCCTCCATGGTCAAGCTGCAAAACCCTATTGTCCTTGTTCTCCTTGAGACAAGAATGGTTGACCATATGCATTTGATTGTTGAGCTCCAGTTCAGAGCTCAATTCCAATCCCCGCCACTGGGCAATCTAGAGGAATTGCTGTCATGTGGAAGCATGACCTAGTGAAGCTTGAGGAGGTCTGTACCACCCCCTAGGGTGTGCATGTCATGGTGAAGGTAACTCTTGATGACTCTAAATGGCTTTTCTCTACTATTTATGCTAGTAGTAACCTACATGATAAAATAAGATTATGGCAGTCCCTTGAGGACATGGCCTTTGTTTATAAAGGTAGATGGCTTGTAAGAGGTGACTTCAATGAAGTCCTCAAAGCCAGGGATAAATTTGGGGGCAACAACATTAATAATAGTAGGAGCAATCATTTTTGGAGCTGTTTGAATCAATGTAGACTTGTTGACCTAGGTTTCAAAGGCTCAAAGTACACTTGGTCTAATAAAAGATACACTACCAGGCAAGACCTTATCCTAAAAAGGCTGGATAGATGCTTTGCCACTGATGACTGGATTGAGACTGTTACCCACCTCCCTGAGCCACTCTGACCACTGTCCCCTGCTTATCAACATTACTAGTCAATAATACAGTGATCATAGAAGGCCCTTTAGATTTGAGTCTATGTGGTGTGGTCACCTTCCCCTCCATTTTTCAAAGTAGCTTCAGCTCAACAGAAGATCTGTTGGGTGACACCAACATATTTAAGGATAAAGTGACCACCTAGAATAGGCATGTCTTTGGAAACATCTTCCATAAGAAGAAGCACATTTTAGCTAGGCTTAATGGCATCCAAAATTCTAATGCCTACCCTTTCAGCACCTACCTTCAGAACTTAGAATCAAACCTCCAAGCTGAGTTCTCAGCTATCCTTAAGAATGAGGAGGATTTTTGGAAGCTCAAATTCAGAGTTAGCTAGTTATGTGAAGGAGATGCTAACATTATGTTCTTCCACACAACCACCCTCAACAGAAGAAGGAGAAATAGGATTCTCAATTTAACAGATGAGGTAGGTAATCATATTAAAGACCCCAACCTCATCAAAGAAACCACTAGAGGCCACTTTGCAAACCTCTTTACCACATCCCATACCTCATCTATCTAAAAGAGGTACAACAGTGAGGACACCCCTCTAGTCTCTACTGATAGCATGAGGGTATCCCTTGATCAACCCCTTAGGTACTCAGAAATCAAGAAAGCCATGGATTATTTCAAGCCCTTTAAGGCCCCTAGGCCTGATGGGCTGCACCCTTTCTTCTACCAAAAATACTGGACCATCCTATCTACCCAAGTCAACAACTTTTTCCAGAAGTTATTCACCACCTCAACCATGCCCCCAGAAGCTAATAGGACCCTCCTGTGCTTGATCCCTAAATGCCAAAATGCCACTATGCTTAAGAGTTTTAGACCAACTGGGTTGTGCAACACTATGTATAAGCTTGTCACTAAAATCATAGTGAATAGGATAAAGCCCTTGATGACGTCCACAACACACCTTGATAAGAGATATGATACGGTCGTATGCAATATAAATTACCCAACTATGAGCCAGGGTCGAATCCACAGGGAGTTATAAGAGGTGTTAGGAGTATATACTTGATAAGAGTGAATGGAATAACTAAATTTGCGCTTCCACAACAAAGTGTTGATTTCTACTTCTACTACTACTCTAGTAATTGCAAGCTAAGGAAAAGAGATTAGAAATGAACGATTGTTTTTGATGGTTTTTCAAATAGTTTAAAAGCCTAGGGATGTGACCATAACCAAGGTGTTCGTCTAATGGGAAAGAGACTTTAATACTTGTTTTGTTGATTGAGGTGTATTATAGCTCTCAACTTTACATTACCCACTCAATACCTCTCGGTCAGAGAGTGATTTTGCCCAATTTGGATTTCTCAAGTCCAAATGGGTATCAAACAAAATAGTTGATATGCGCTCAAGTCGGGTTCTTACTATCTCTAGTTTAAACCCTTTAATTAGACTAATCAAACTCTCAATTAGCCCAATTCTTTGTTAACCAAGTTGTCCTAGACTAGGTCCCTCTTTCTCAAGTAGAGACTAAGTCAAAAGGACATGAATCAATGCTTGCAACCATTAATTCTAAAATTGAAGCATGAACTAAGCTAAATAATCAACATCCAATCATAAACAAGCATTTAATTAAATACCCTAAAGTTTTACTTACTAGGTTGGGTCAAAACCTTAGTAAGAACCTAGCTATTCATAATAGAAATTGAAAAGAATAAAGAAGAAAAGATAATTAAACTCATAATCAAAGGTTAAAATGATAAAATGTAATTTTTAAACACTAAAATAATCACAAACTTCCTAAAATGGAAAAAGGTAACGGCTACAACAGATTTTTCTTAAAAACTTGACCTAAATTTTGAAACTCGTCTATTTATAGTGGGCCAAAATTCACTGACAAAAATGCCCCTCGGGAGGTTCAGCGACCGCACAACTCCATGTGCAGTCCGCATATTTCTTCAGCTGGCAGGCGAGTGGGTTTTTGCAGCCGCACATTTGTGGATTGCAGCTGCAAAGCAACTTCTGCGGCACTTCAGCAAGGCGTCAGGACTTGGTCCTTTTGCTTATTCTCTGAACTTTCAATTTTTGTTAGTGAAGCCCTATTCTGCGACTGCGCAATTCATGTGACGTTCGCACATTGGTCGAAATCCTGTTGGGTTCTATTGCTTGGTTTGCGACCATAGATGGAATTCTGCGATCCGCAATTTTTTCTGCGATCGCAGAAATCCTTCTGCAGACTGCACTTCCTTGCTTCTGCGGCTTTTAATGCCTTATGCTTTGGAACACTCCTTTTTGAACCAGATTTCATCATGGGAGACCAAAATTTCAACATTCCTGCAATTTGCACAATTTCATTAGTTTCAGGAACGTAATCAATACTTTCGGACTAAAATAAAAGCAAAAAGGTACTAATAAGTAGTCAAATCCCCATTTATCAACTCCGCCAAACTTAATTCTTTGCTTGTCCTCAAGCAAATAAATTATTTTCCACCTCCTAAAGTTAAGGGTCATTTCAGTGAGTCATAGGTGCGCCATTCACACATCAGTTGGGACCAACAATCACCCATACTGCTCATGTGTTATTAACAAGGCGACAAGTCAAATATTCATGCACATATAGTTCTAATGTGACATTTGAGGTTCAAGAATTGACTTTATTAATCAAGGACGTGGACTCCAAACTCTTCCTCCTTTACTTTCTATTTGCCAAGATCACTTAAGAAATTAGCACTCAATTCGAAGATTCATGAAAGGCTCACTCATCAAGTACGACTTCAAGTACCATAGGCTTACCCCTCATGTAGATCGCCACTAATGTAAGCTTACTCGGTTTGAAATCAAGTAGGACTTCTTCCGGGATGTAATGAAGGCTTTTGGATTAGGGTAGGATACCATATGGGTAAGTGGTTATACCTTTCCTTAAGCACTCCACACTTTCATTTCTTGGGTTACTGTCATACCCCTTTTTTTACCTCACAAACCCTCTTAAAATTATAAAAAGATCTTTTTGAAGCTCAAAAGGGTTTTTATTTAGAAAGTGACAAAAAGATTGCTTTTCGAAGGATTTTCAGAGTCTCCACCTAGCATTTAATTTCGGTGTGCCAAGTCACCGTTTTAAAAAAAAATAATAATTTACCTTCAAAACACATTTGACTCCTAAACCAGTTTGCACCAGAGATTCAGGGTAAGGGGGTTTATTTGACTCGGGGAGAAGGTGTTAGGTATTCCCCGAGTTCCATAACTAGTACGGTTGCGTACATGATCAAGTTGGCTTTTAGAATATTCCAATTGAGGTAAAAACACAGAAAAAGAAAAATAAACACACCAGAGGCTTGAGGTCGTCCCCACCTAATAAAAGGAATAAATATAAAAATAAAAATAAAATACTAAAGTTCTAATCTAGGCCTCCTCGCATCATCCAGTGTCTAGCCTTCGTTTACATGTATTTCGGGGCATTCCCCGGATAAAATATTTACAAAGTCTAAGGGGCATTCTCCTAAATATGAACTAAGGGACCTCGAAGAAAAGGAAGAAAACCTAAAGCTTGCCTACCCGAGTGATAACGACCTAACACATGCTTCTATCGGTTGAAAAATAAAATATTAGTAAATTTAGTGTTAAACCCAATTTATTGCATAAACTGAGACCAAAACCCATATTTCACTTAATTTCAATTAACAAGATTCTCTTTGCCAAATACTGACCTCACGACTTATTTAGGTGAAACAATCAAATACACATTGATAAAATGTTCTGACTGAACTCATTAGCACGTTAAGTAGCTTTTGTTCTTCAACACATATTTATATTTGCATAACATTTCCTTATACTTAAAAATTAAAACTTAACAAAAAAACAAAGATTACCCAAACCAATATGAAGCAGAGAAGGCAAATTGTTCGCATAACAATGGCTAAGGATACGATAGCAAATAAATACAGTATATTCACATGAGAAAAGATAAGGAAGAAAAGTTTAGAATTAGACCTCTGTAATGGATATGACCCTGACTGTTTTGGAACTTGACAATGTATACGACCACGACCGGAGAAAATTCGTCGGCGACTTCAACAGAAAACTCGAACTCGACCCTTTCCTACGTAATCTTTCGCGAAAACAGAGCTTGAGCTATGATGTTTGGGGCTGTTTTGATGGAGATTTGTTGCTCGTTCTTCAGTGCTTTAACGATGAAAATGGTAAGCTTACATAACTGGTTTTTGAAGCGATTTTCATGGTGTTTCACGGCAATTTTTGGAATGTTTCGCAGCTGGTTGTTATGCTTTTTTTTTTTTTTT
>NW_017675372.1:33538-68901 GCF_001879085.1 Nicotiana attenuata
TATGCTTTTTTTTTTTTTTTATATATTTTGCAGCTGGTTTCTGGGGCGTGTCAGGGTGCTTTTCGAGGCTATTTGACTGGTGGTGGCTGGTTTGAGGTGGTTCTATAGCTGGACATTGGTGTTAGAGATGGATTTTGGGATTGCTTTTCGTGAGGAAGAAGAGGAGAGAGTGCCAGTTTTTTTTTTTTTTTGTATTGTGCGTGTGTCTGGCTGTTCTTGTGTGAAGATGGCTGCCTTCCTTTTTAAGGGAGAAGAAGAGCGGCGATGGGGGGTCTTTAGAGATTAGGGTTCCTAGGTTTTTTATTAGGGTAGCTGGGCTAGGGATTATGGTATGAGGTCTGAATTGGGTCAAATTTTGGCCAAAATTATCTTTAAAAGTGTCCCTTTAACTCTACTAGACTAAAAATATTAATTTTTAAAATAATAACTATAAAATTGTGAAATCAATCCTAATTAATTAAAAAAAACTACTATATATATTGATATTTTCGAAGATTATACTAAAAGTAAAAATGGGTTAAAAATAATACTTTTCTAAAAATACCTAATACCTTAATTAAATAGAGAAAAATGAAACTATTATTTTTGTATTTTTTCAATCTTTATGCTTTAAAAGTAGAATTAAAGTTAATAATAAAGTGAAATACTANAATTAGCTAAATAAAAGAAAATATTTTTTTGTAATTTTTATTTTTGTGATAAAATAAAGTAAAAGAGTCAAACTAGTTAAAATAGCGATATTGGACCTAAACTAAATATTTAAATACTAAAATGTGTAAAATCTCGGGGAGGGTCAAAAATTACATGTCTACAGCTGCCCCTCTTTGACTGGAAACACGAAGAATTTTCAGACAAAGAACGACGAGACAGGTTTTTTGACCCGACCTTATTTAGAGAGACCAAAACTAAAAGAAAAAAGAATGTGACTGAGCCCTTGTATTTGAGCTGCCTACATTTCCTTGGCTAAAAAGGAATCTGGCCACGTGTAGTTCATAAGTAAGAAGAGCGATGGAGTACCGAGGTGGAGAGCCAATTGAGGCGCCGTCGAGGTTCCGATCCGTGGTTCCTGCCAATACATCAAAAAAAAAAGGAAAAATTACGGCAAAAATAGAAGAAAAACAGAAGAACCTATCTACTTCTTGTCTCGAATCTTCTTTGAATCTCCAGTTGCTCCTTCAACATGAAACTAAAAATTCACCCTATTCTTTAGGCAGGCATCCTGCTGACTTGAATTTGAAGAAAACTGGAAGTTGACCCTATTCTTCAGGCGGGTTCCTGCTGCTTCGACTTGAAATAAACATGAAATTTGAGTAGACTCGAGCTTGCAAACCTTATCTTTCGAGTGGGCTCGTGCTACTTCTGATTTGAACTAGAAATTTCCCCTATTCTCCAAGCGGGATCCTGCTGTGTTTGACTTGAATCTTGAAAACTGAAAGTTGACCCTGTTCTTCAAGCGGACTCCTACTGTCTTTGACTTGAACTTGAAAACTGAAAGTTGACCCTGTTCTTCAGGCGGGCTCCTGATGCCTCTCCGACTTGAACTTGAAAACTGAATGTTGACCTTGTTGTTCAAGCGGGCTCCTGATGCTTCTCTAACTTGAACTCGAAAACTGAACATTGACCCTATTCTTCAGGCAGGTTCCTGATGCCTCTCTGACTTGAACTTGTAAATTGAAAGTTGACCCTGTTCTTCAGGCGGGATCGTCCTGCTTGATCTTGCAACAAATTGAAAGTTGACCCCGTTTCTCAGGCGGGCTCCTGGTGCTTCTCTGATTTGAACCTGAAACCAATTTTTAAAACATTGACCCTCGTTCTCCAGGTGGGTGCTTGTAATAAAAAAGAACAAAACAAACAAAATTTTCTGCCCCAGTTTGCACTAGGAAGATTTGTGAGTTGTTAACGAAACTGTAAATCACCTATGCTATTGATGAAGAATGCAATGATGAGGGTAAAACTAAAAACTCGAGTAGGATGTGCGTCTCCTGTGAGATTGAGCTCAATAAAACTATAAACTGAGCTTGATTAAACTAAAACTTGACCCTATTCTCCAAGCGGACCCTGAACTAAAGGAAAACTAAAGATTAACAACTTAAGAAAACTAAAATTGACCCTATTCTCAGGCGGGACCTCTGAACTTTGAGAAAAACTAAAGATTGACAACTTAAGGAAACTAAAAGCTGACCCTATTTTCTAGGCAGGACCCCTGAACTTAAGGAAAACTAAAGATTAACAACTTAAGGAAACTAAAACTGACCCTATTCTCCAGGTGGGACCCCTGAACTTTGAGATTAACAACTTAAGAAAACTAAAAACTGACCCTATTCTTCAGGCGGGACCCCTAAACTAAAGGAATGCTAAAGATTAACAACTTCGGGAAACTAAAAACTAACCCTATTCTGCAGGCGGGACCCCTGAACTTAAGGAAAGCTAAAAACTCTTCCGACTAGGGAGAATGCCTAGGAGGTACGGTTCTTCTCAACTAGGGAAATGCCTAGGAGGTAATGGTCATCTCAACTAGGGGAATGTGTAGGAGGTAAAAACCTTCTCAACTAGGGGAATGCCTAGCAAGTAAAAACCTTCTCAAACAGCCTTTGTGCTGACAAAATTTGGGCACGACACTTGAAAAATTCAAGCTTCCAAGCTTTGATTTGGACATAGTCTTCGTCCTTATTTCAAACAAAGAAAAATTGTGAGTTTAAACATGGTGGTTGATTTGTGGCCTTGACTTTGAGGGAGATTGCTCCTTCACTTTCCATGATAACTTTGATTTCAACTTGAAAGACCTTGCTTGTTTATTGACTAACCACTTTCTCTGTCACCCTTATCACAGAAAATACCTCCGATCCGTTCAAACCCAATACCCTCTATCTGTTGCATTGTGATCATGAATACCGAACCTTTGTATTTCACATGAATCCCAAAGCATGTAAATTACCACCCACTCAGTGCGCATACTACTCTTTCCTGACTTATGCCACTTTGACGTGCTAGCCAGACTCCGCTTTGTGCAATTGGAAAGCTGGTAGCAGATTTTGAAGTCATTTCTTACTTGTTCTGACAAAACAGACTCAAGAGGACTTAAACAAAGCAAGAAGAACAGAGTTAAAGGGACAACGGAAAGAGATGACATCTAACAAGAAAATCACAAAGTAGAAACTTATCATATGTGGATACCAACTCTAATGACCGTGACATGCATTTTGGATTACGTGGCCTAATCTGTCAAGCGAGTCTAATGTTCAACTCTTGTTGTATCTCTAAGCCGTGAAACTGGGCTTCAATGCTCCAATTATCCTATCTGAATCACGGTCCTTATTCGACTTGTAGTGCGCGAAAGATTTTCACCATCAAGCCTCTCTCATTTTGTTCTTTATCTCAACTCATCGTCGCCTCAGGGTTCCTGTGAAGGTTTTCACCAATAATACTCTCTCATTTTGTTCTTTTATTCTTATTTCCTCTGATTCTGCAGATGACAAGGCATTAACCATGGTAAAAATATCATATGCTATTGGCTCTAACTCAGCACTCTTAAAGATTATCTGGGAGGTCTTTTTTGGATTGTAATGTGGCTTTTGGACAGGGTTAGAAAGAAAGGATATCATAAAGGCTCAAAATAACTAAAATAACAAGGTTACTTTATTTATAACTTTTGGAATCCATTTTAAAACTTTGCCCCAATTTCCAAAACAAGAGAATTTGATTCTTTTTTTTTGAGATGGAATTTCTAAGAAAAACTGCCCCACTCCTGACTTTGTGGGATTATGAAATATTTTATTTGGTGAGACCGAACTGTAAGGCGGCCTACGTATCTTGTGGTGACAAGAATCAGGTCGAACGTAGTTCGCACCTAAAAGTTGTTTTGTTTTTTTTATTTTTTTTATTGATTTTTTTGGAATGAACTTTCTAAAACAAACCTATGGGGATATGAACATTTTTTTACGACTCTAACTTGATTCCAAAAGAGGGGAGGTCAAAGAAATCAGCACAGGCACAAAGGGGTATCGAAGGGTATAAAGTTTTTGGGTAGCTGAAAGAGGGCCTCCCAGTCTCTAAGAATACCAAGTATAACACATGCAACTTGAAAATGAAAAATGAAGATCATGCATAGCATTTGTTTTGCAGCGTCGGCATTGATATCACAGATATGCCTTCCACCTTTCTTTAGTGCCTTGTCAAGTACAGAGCTCTTGTTGGGTGATTTCTTCTTCAAAATGGATGTGCTCCATCAGTTTGGAGCAAACTCCCTTGGCTTTATGTTGTAACTTGAGATGCACTTGAACTCAAAGTTGCTTGCTTCAAATTGTCTGGGACGCACTCTCTTCTAAAAAAATTCTCGTCGTCCTATTAACTTCCCAAACTATCTGCCCCAGTTTCACATAACTTGGGCTTTAAAAGACCTCAAGATGTCCAAATCTTTACTTATTTCCCTCAAATATCTCTGTTGTTTCATGATTAGACTAACTTTCAAGACCAGGCTGAGAATTCCACGTGCAAGTCATGCCACTAGATTCAGCATGGAAATAACTATAAAAGAAAAAGAGAACTAAATAAATACGGACTAGAAATAACAGAAAATAGGAAATTGCACATAAGGTAAAAGGGTTTGAGCAGTGAAATAAGCAAAACAAAACTTGGGTTATAACCCTGGAACAAACCTATATAACACTAAGCGAGTTACTACGACTAAACGAACAAGGCAAAATAAAAGGATCGAAGGGTTTGGGTCACAAGACAATATCCGGATTACAACCCTGAAATAACCCAGACAACAGAAATGACTACAAAATAAACCACCAAGACTCCTCCCCGGCTAGCCAAGAAAGGAGCATCTTTCCAATCACCAAGCTCAACATCTTAGCCACTGAGTTCCGCATCAACATTACTAGGACCTTCACCAGTCTCCATCACATTGACCTTAGCAAATTGCTTTGGGTCCCTTTTGCCAACTCGTTCTTAAGAACTTCCGGAATCGAGACTGATAGCGCTGAAAGCTTTGCGGAAAGTAGCCCCCCGAGGATCTCAGAAGAGTTCTCATATTCCTTTTCAACACAAATCATACCCACCATATGCGTCTCATTATGAACATGCAATGTACTTTGGCTAGTGTATACTGCATTTGGATTTTGCACGACAATGTCACCTGCATCAATAAGCTTCTGGACTGCTCTTTTCAGATTCCAACACTTTTCTATGCTGTGCCCCGGGGCATTAGAGCAATATGAACACCTTTGAGAATAATCAAAATTCTTTGGAAGAGGGTTCGACATTTTATCTAAATTGGCTTCAACATGTCCAATTGCCTCAACCTCTGGAACAAACTGGCATATGATTCTCCAATAGGAGTGAAAGTCTTTTCTTTTTCCTGTTGCCTTTCCGTCTTGTACTCTGGCCTCGGTTGGAACCTTTTGCGGGTAGGTGGTTGATATGCTTGAGGAGGCGGGTAAGACATTTGTGGAGGCAGTGCAGGCCATTGCGGGTGTGGAGCATATGGTGGTGCAATGTGGATGGAGTACTGGGAAGGTAAGATATGACTTTGGGGATTTTGTGGAGAGAAGTAGCATTGAGGAGGATTATCTGGAGCACATGGATATTCATGGGGTCGATATTGAGGCTGAAAGCATTGAGCAACAACACCCACTGGATCTTGTCGTCGGCGGGGCTCAACAACATCTTTTCTATTTCTCTTTCTTCCACCCAAATTTACTGAGATGTTTTGAATGTCTTCTGTAGTATCTTTCAATGTAGAATAACTCATGATTTTGCCTGACTTGATTCCTTCCTCTACCATCTCCCCCATTTTTACCACATCATTGAAAGGTTTACCCAAGGCCGGGATCAAATGACTGAAGTAGGTGGGCCCCTGGGCTTGTAGGAAAAGCTCAACCATTTCTTCTTCACCAATCGGGGGATTGACCCAAACAGCTTGTTCCCTCCATCTGAGCCCAAACTCCCTAAAACCTTCCTCAGGTTTCTTTTCCATCTTAGATAGGTAGGAGCGGTCTGGGATAATGTCTAGATTGTACTGAAAGTGTCGAACAAAATTTTGAGCCATGTCATCCCATGCATGCCACTTATTGATACCTTGACGAGTATACCATTCCCAGGCTGCCCCATTCAAGCTCTCACTAAAATACAACAACAACAACATACCCAGTAAAATCCCACTAGTGGGGTCTGGGGAGAGTAGAGTGTACGCAGACCTTACCCCTGCCCCGAAAAGGGCAGAGAGGCTATTTCTAGGAGACTCTCGGCTCAACAGGAAAGGCAATAATATCAGAAAAGAAATAAGAGAAAAGACATGTAACAATAAAAGATACCAGAAAGAAAATAACCACAACAAATAAGTGAAAGGCAATAACACAAAACTATGCAAAACACCAATGTGGATACAACAAAGACCACTAACAAACCTAACGAAACTCTAACAGACTACCCGGTACAAAGAGGGAAGAACTCACGACTACCTCCTAGCCTACCACCCGAATGCTCGACCTCCACATGTTCCTATCAAAAGCCATGTCCTCGGAAATCTGAAGTCGCGCCATGTCCTGCCTGATCAACAAATCATCTTTCCCACCAACACTTCTCATTTCACTGCAATAACCCCTCAGATGGGCTACTGGATCTCCACGCCTGTCATGACCCTAAAACGGACCCGGTCGTGATGACGCCTATCGTGAAACTAGGCTAGCCGACACAAACCCCGAACCAACCAAATATTTCATTTTTAAGACATTTAGGGTCAATAATTAACTAACAAATCCATAATATAAGTCAACGTAGACAATGCAGAACGAAAACACAGCCCGACATTGGGGTGTCACCAGTCATGAGCAACTACAACTCGTCTAGGAATAAGATAAAGACAACATAGTCTGATAGAAATGCTAATACAAGACTAAATGAGATAGGAAGGAGAAGCACTGGGTTGCGAACGTAAAGCAGCTACCTAGTCAACTCCGAGGATCAGCTGGTAAGCAATATCAACACTCGCTATCGCGACCCAAAGCTCTTGGATCTGCACACAAGGTGCATGGAGTAATGTGAGTACGCCAACTCAGTAATTAATAAAAGTAAAGGCAGCTGAGCAGTAAGAAAACACGCAAACCACAGGATAATGCTACAGCAAAACAGTATAAATCCAGAACAATGCAGTAAAGTAGTAAAACTCGTAAAACATCTCAGTTTAGTAAAACCTTTTAAAAACACCTTTCAATAGTTTCAAACGAGTGATGAAGGCAGTGAGTAAAAGTATAGAAACGTAAAACAGCCCCTCGGACAAAACATGTACCATAACCGCCCCCCTGGCAAAATATCAATAGAACCAGCCCCTCGGGCTACCTCACAATCACTCGTATCAGCATAACATGAAACAACAACAGCCCCTCGGGCAATATCACATCTCACACTGGGTACTCGCACTCAGTGGGGGTGTACAGACTCCGGGAGGGGCTCCTTACAGCCCAAGCGATATAACAAGCCATCTCGTGGCATAATCAAGCAGGCCCTCGGCCTCATAACAATCACAAGACACCTCGTGGCATAATAAATCAGGCCCTGGGGCTCTCATAGATCACAAATCAGTACCACATGCTGCGGCGCGCAGCCCGATCCCATAACATCCTCACAATACAGGCCCTCGGCCTCACTCAGTCAGAAAATCACTCAAGCCCCTCGGGCTGACAGTAAAACAAATATTCGGCTCAAAATATCATTTATGAAATCCAAAGGAGTGAACAAAAACCGAGTTATGAAAGCAGTAAGAACATATCATGACTGAGTGTAAATATCAAACCGAAAACAGTGAGGAAAATAGTAGTAAAAGCCCCTAAGGGTCCAAACAATCGGCACAAGGCCCAGACACGACATTTAGCCCCAAACACAATAATACTTTCCAAAATAAAATAATATCAAATAGTTTCCAAGTAAATACGCGACTTAGTAGTCGCATGGGACGGACCAGGTCATAATCCCCAATGGTGCATGGCCCCACGCTCGTCACCTAGCGTGTGCGTCACCTCAAAATAGCACAACGATGTAAAATCCGGGGTTTCATACCCTCAGGACAACATTTACAATCATTACTTACCTCAATCCGGTCCAAACTCTAGCCCGCAATGCCTTTGCCTCTCGAATCGGCCTCAACTCTCGTCGAATCTACCCAAAATCAGTATCATAATATTAGAATATGCTAAGGGAACGAAGCCCATGCGAAAATAATCAAATTGCATCAAGAAACCCGAAATTGGCCAAACCAGACCCCCGGACCCACGTCTCAAATTCAATTAAAAGTCACATCAACAGAATCCTTACATTCTCACGAGTTCGTACATATCAAATATACTAAAATCCGACCACAAACGACCCCTCAAATCCTTAATCAAAGGCCTCCAATTTCAAGCCCTAGTTCTTCAATTTTTACCCACTAATTTCCATAAATTATAAGCCTAATCCGTGAAATAACACCATAGGAACGAGTTTTATTTTAAAAAATCTTACCTCCACGAAGTTCCCTTGGATTCCCTCTTCAAAATCTCCCAAAAATCTCCAAAATTGATTTAAAAATGGTGAAGAAGAGCTGAAAGGGCCATATATATATGTTCTGCCCCAGCTAAACCGCTTCTGCAGTACAAATCTCGCACCTGCAGACCCGCACCTGCGGTCCCAGGTGCGCATCTGCTAAACTCACTTAACAGCCCATGGACTGCACCTGCGATAAGAAATCCGCACCTGCGCTATCGCAGGTGCGCTCAAACACCCGCATCTGCGATTTTAGCCCCTCATGCCCAATTCCGCATCTGCGACCCTGGCGGCGCTTTTGCGGGCCCGCACCTGTAGTCCCCAAGCCGCAGTGCGGTTATGACAGACTTCAGCAGCTTCAGCTGCTAATTCTCAACTTCAAACCTCCCGTCAACCATCCGAAATAACCCCGAGGCCCCCGGGACCTCAACCAAAAGTACGGACAAGTCATATACCAGTATCCAAACTTATACCAATCTTCGAAACACCTAATACAACATCGGGACATCAAATTAACCAAGGATTCAAGCCTAAGAACTCCAAAAACTTCGAAATTCCGCTTGATCAAAAAGTCTATCAAACCTCGTCCGAATGAACTGAAATTTTGCACGCACGTCAAAAATGACACAACGGACCTACTCCAATTTGCGGAATTCCATTCCTACCCCTATATCGAAATCTCCCCTATCAACCGGAAAACGCCAAAATTCCAATTTCGCCAATTCAAGCCTAAATCTACTCCGGACCTCCAAAACTCATTCCGATCACGCTCCTAAGTACCAAATCACCTCACGAAGCTATCCGAATCATAAAAACCAAATTCCGAGATCGTTTGCTCACAAGTCAACTTTTGGTTGACTTTTCCAACTAAAAGATCAACTTAAGAGACTAAGTGTCTCAAACCTTTCCAAAACCATTCCGAATTCGAACCAACCAACCGGATACCAACACAGATGAACAAAGCATAAAGAAGCAGAAATAGGGGAAAACAGAGTGGTAACTCATGAAACGACTGACCGGGTCGTTACATCCTCCCCCTCTTAAACAAACGTTCATCCTCGAACGAGTCAAGAAACATACCTGAGGCCTCAAATAGGTGAGGATATCTGCTCCGCATCTCCTGCTCGGTCTCCCAGGTAGCCTCCTCCACGGGCCAACCTCTCCACTGCACTTTCACTGAAGCTATATCCTTTGATCTCAACTTTCGAACCTGACGCTCCAAAATAGCTGCTGGCTCCACATTATAGGTCAAATCACCCTCTAACTGAACAGTGCTGAAATCCAGAACAAGAGATGGATCCCCAATATAATTCCGGAGCATAGAAACATGAAATATCGGATGCACACTCGACAAGCTGGGTGGCAAAGCAAGCACATAAGCCACCTCCCCAATCTTCCGAAGCACCTCAAAAGGCCCAATGAACCGAGGACTCAATTTACCATTCTTCCCAAATCTCATAACACCATTCATTGGTGAAACCTTCAGTAAAACCTTCTCCCCAACCATATAGGACACATCACGAACCTTCTTGTCAGCATAACTCTTTTGTCTCGACTGCGCTGTACGAAGCCTCTCCTGAATCACCTTCACCTTGTCCAAAGCATCCTGCACTAAGTCCATACCCAAAAGCCTGGCTTCACCCAACTTGAACCATCCAACTGGAGATCTACACCGCCTCCCATATAGAGCCTCATATGGAGCCATCTGAATACTCGGCTGGTAGCTGTTATTATAAGCGAACTCCGCGAGCGCTAGAAACTGATCCCATGAACCACCAAAGTCAATCACACAAGCGCGCAACATGTTCTCCAATATCTGAATAGTGCGCTCGGACTGCCCGTCCGTCTGAGGGTGAAAAGTTGTGCTCAACTCGACCTGAGTACCCAACTCTCTCTGCACGGCCCTCCAAAACTGCGAAGTAAACTGAGTACCTCTATCCGAAATGATGGAAACTGGGATACCATGCAAGCGAACAATCTCTCGGATATAGATCTCTGCTAACCGTTTTGAAGAATAGGTAGTACAAATAGGAATGAAGTGCGCAGACTTGGTCAGCCAATCCACAATCACCCAAATAGCATCGAACTTCTTCAAAGTCCGTGGGAGCCCAACTACAAAGTCCATGGTGATCCGCTCCCACTTCCACTCTAGAATATCCATCTGCTGAAGCATGCCACCCGGTCTCTGATGCTCGTATTTCACCTACTGACAATTGAGACACCGAGCTATAAACCCCACAATATCTTTCTTCATCATCCTCCACCAATAATGCAGTCTCAGATCCTGATATATCTTTGCAGAACCCGAATGAATGGAATACCGTGAGCTATGGGCCTCCTCCAGAATCAACTCCCGAAGACCATACACATTGGTCACACAAATCCGGCCCTGCATCCTCAATACCCCATCATCACCAATGGTAACATCTCTGGCATCGTCGTGCTGAACTCTGTCCTTAAGGATAAGCAAATGAGGATCATCATACTGGCGCTCTCTGATGCGATCAAATAAGGAAGACCGAGAAATCACACAAGCCAATACTCGACTGGGCTCCAATATATCAAACCTCACGAACCGATTGGCTAAGGCCTGAACATCAACTGCAAGAGGTCTCTCCCCAACAGGAATAAATGCAAGACTGCCCATACTCACCGCCTTCCGGCTGAAAGCATAGGCCACTACATTGGCCTTCCCCGGATGGCACAGAATAGTAATATCATAGTCCTTTAGCAACTCCAACCATCTCCGCTACCTCAAATTGAGATCCTTCTGCTTTAACAAGTGCTGGAGGCTACGATGATCAGTGAACATCTCACCAGACACACCATACAAGTAATGCCTCCAAATCTTCAACATGTGAACAATGGCAGCCAACTCGAGATCATGAACAGGGTAGTTCTTCTCATGGGGCTTCAACTGACAAGAAGCATAAGCAATAACTCTACCCTCCTGCATCAACACACATCCAATGCCCACTCTCGAAGCATCACAATACACTGTATATGAACCTGAAGCTGATGGCAAGACTAACACTGGAGCTGTGGTCAAGGCAGTCTTGAGCTTCTGAAAGCTCGCCTCACACTCATTCGACCATTGGAATTGAGCACCCTTCTGAGTCAACTTGGTCAAGGGTGATGCAATAGATGAAAATCCCTGAACGAACCAACGGTAATAACCCGCCAAACCAAGAAAACTGCGAATCTCTATGGTTGAGGATGGCCTGGGCCAACTCTGAACCGCCTCTATCTTCTTCGGATCAACCTAAATACCCTCGCTGGACACTACGTGCCCCAAGAAAGCTACTGAACTAAGCCAGAACTCACACTAGGAGAACTTTGCATAAAGCTTCTCCTCCCTCAACTGCTGCAATACCACTCCCAAATGCTCCGCGTGCTACTCCTGACTACGCGAATACACCAGAATATCATCAATGAAAACTATGATAAAACGAGTAGAGATACGGCCGGAACACACTGTTCATCAAATGCATGAACGCTATTGGGGCATTGGTCAGCCCAAAAGACATCACAAGGAACTCATAATGACCATATCGGGTCCTGAAAGTTGTCTTAGGAATATTCGAGTCCCTGATCTTCAGCTGGTGATACCCTGAATGGAGATCAATCTTGGAGATTACCCTCGCTCCCTGAAGCTGGTCGAACAAATCATTGCGAGGTAGAGGATACTTGTTCTTAATTGTAACCTTGTTCAACTGCCTGTAATCAATGCACATCCTTATAGTGCCATCCTTCTTCTTCACGAACAGAACAGGCGCACCCCACGGTGAAACACTAGGCCGAATGAACCTCATATCTTGAGTTCCTGAAGCTGCTCCTTCAACTCCTTCAACTCCGCTGGTGCCATACGATACGGTGGAACAGAGATGGGCTGAGTGCCCGGCACCAAGTCAATACCAAAATTAATATCCTTGTCTGGTGGAATGCCCGGCAGGTGTGCAGGAAATACATCGAGAAAATCCCTTACAACTGGAACAGAATCAATTCTGGGAGTCTCTGTACTGACATCCCTCAATAATGCCAAATATGAAAGACAATCTTTCCCAACCATCCGCTGGGCCTTCAAAAGTGATATCACCCTACTAGGAACAAAATCAGTCGAACCTCGCCACTCAATCCGTGGCACACTCGGTATAGCCAATGTTGCTGTCTTAGAGTGACAGTCCAGAATAGCAGGGCACGGGGATAACGCATCCATGCCCAAAATTACATCGAAATCCACCATACAGAGTAACAAAAGATCCACTCGGGTCTCCAGACCCCCCATGGTCACCATATACGACCGGTACACACGGTCCACAACAATATTATCGCCCACCGGAGTAGATACATGAACAGACGAAGAAAGAGACTCGCGGGGCGTATCCAAATAATGGGCAAAATATGACGACACATAAGAAAAAGTGGAGCCAGGATCAAATAATACAGAGGCATCTCTGTGGCAGAATGAGACAATTCACGACATCCGAAGCAATAGCATCTGGTCTGGCTGGGAGGGCGTAGAAACGAGCCTAACCACCACCTGATCGACCTCCCCCTCTCGGGCGACCCCTAGATGACTGTCCTCCACCCCTAGCTGGCTGGGTGGGTAGTGAAGTAACTGGTGCTGAAGTCGATGGCCGACTCCTTTGCTGAGATGAACCCCCAAGACGATGAGGACATTGCCTCCACATATGTCCCAACTCCCCACACTCATAACAACTCCTTGGTGCTGGAGACTGGGACTGAAGGGAACCCCTAGCACCGGAATGACTAGCAGATGCACCTAGCATAGAAGAGCCCTGAACTGATGGAGCACGGGATGGACTCTGGGTTGGAAGGGCATTGAGTGAGGAATGACCCTGCTGAGAACTGTGAGAACCATGGCCTGATGATGCCCCACGATAACCTGGGCGAGCTGACCGAGCATGCCTGAACGGGCGGCCTCTGCCGTGCTGAAACTGACCTCTCAAAGGAGTGCCCCCAAAACTACCAAATCCCCGAGGCCTCTTGGCCTCCCTCTCCTCTCGCTCCTGGCGACGAACTGACTCAATCTCACGAGCGATATCAACAACCTCCTCAAAAGTAGCACCTGGCACCCTCTCCCTGGTCATGAGAACCCGAAGCTGATATGTGAGGCCATCAACAAACCTCCTAATCCTCTCTCTATCCGTAGAAACCAACCAAATAGCATGACGAGCTAACTCTAGGAACCTCATCTCGTACTGCGTCACAATCATATCTCCCTATCGCAACTGCTCGAACTGCCTGTGCTGCTTCTTCCTGCAGGACTGTGGCACATACTTCTCCAAAAAGAGAGTGGAGAACTGCTGCTAGGTAAGGGGAGCCGCACCAACAGGCCTACGCCTCTCATAAGCCTCCCACCAAGTGAAGGCAGCTCCAGTAAACTAAAAAGTAGTAAATGCGACCCCACTGGTCTCTAGAGTACCCGCGGTGCGAAGAATCCTCTGACACCTGTCCAAGAAACCCTGGGCATCCTCGTCCTCTGCACCACTGAAAGTCGGAGGCTGAAGTCTACCAAACCTCTCCAATCTGCGCTGCTCGTCCTCTAGCATAACCGGAGTTACATAACCCAGAGCAGCTGCCACCGGCTGGGCTGGTGGTACCTCCGGTGTCTGCAATCCCTGAATAACCTGCTCGGATGTGCGGGCGGCGGGAGTCTAAGTGCCTCCCCCGGCCTGAGAAGCGGCTGCGGTAGTAGAAACTGCGACCGCCTGAGCAAGACTAGTGCACACGGTCAAAATCTGAGCCAAGGTCTCCTGAAGACCAGGAATGACAATAGGCACAGCCGGTGCCTGAGATGGTGCTGCTGGAGCGTCCACAACTGGGATCTGATCCTGAACTGGGGCTGCTGGTGTATCTGCAGGTGCTGCCCTAGCTGCTGTGCGGGCTACACCCCTGCCCCTACCACGGCCTCGACCGCGTCCTTGGCCTCTAGTGGCCCCAGCTGGTGGTACTGGTGGTCGTCCATCCTGACCGGTAGCGCGTGTCCTCACCATCTGTGGGAGAATAGAATGACAGAAGTTTAGCACTAGCATCAACAGATTCTCACGACAGGAAATTTAAGAATAAGAAGTTTTCCTAAAGGTTCTGCAGCCTCCCGAGGATAAATACAGACGTCTCCGTACCGATCTGCGAGACTCTAATAAACCTGCTCATGACTTGTGAGACCTATGTAACCTAGGCTCTGATACCAACTTGTCACGACCCTAAATCAGACCCGGTCGTGATGGTGCCTATCGTGAAACTAGGCCAGCCGACACAAACCCTGAACCAACCAAATATTTCATTTTTAAGACATTTAGAGTCAATAATTAACTAACAAATCCATAATATAAGTCAAAGTAGACAATGCGAAACCAAAACACAGCCCGCCATTGGGGTGTCACCAGTCATGAGCAACTACAACTCGTCTAGGAATAAGATAAAGAAAACATTAATAGAAATGCTAATACAAGACTAAATGAGATAGGAAGGAGAAGTACTGGGCTGCGAATGCCAAGCAGCTACCTAGTCAACTCCGAGGATCAGCTGGTAAGCAATATCAACACTGGCTATCGCGACCCAAAGCTCCTGGATCTGCACACAAGGTGCAGGGAGTAATGTGAGTACGCCAACTTAGTAAGTAATAAAAGTAAAGGCAGCTGAGCAGTAAGAAAACACATAAACCACAACATAAAGCTACAGCAAAACGGTATAAATCCAGAACAATGCAGTAAAGCAGTAAAACTCGTAAAACATCTCAATTCAGTAAAACCTTTTAAAAACAACTTTCAGTAGTTTCAAACGAGTGATGAAGGCAGTGAGTAAAAGTATAGAAACGTAAAACAGCACCTCGGGCAAAACATGTACCATAACCGCCCCTCGGGCAAAATATCAATAGAACCAACCCCTCGGCTACCTCACAATCACTCGTATTAGCCCCTCGGGCAATAACATGAAACAACAACAGCCCCTCAGGCAATATCACATCTCACACTGGGTACCCGCGCTCACTGGGGGTGTACAGACTCCGAGAGGGGCTCCTTACAGCCCAAGCGCTATAACAAGCCATCTCGTGGCATAATCAAGCAGGCCCTCGGCCTCATAACAATCACAAGCCACCTCGTGGCATAATAAATCAGGCCCTCGGCCTCACATAGATCACAAATCAGTACCACATGCTGCGACGTGCAGCCCGATCCCATAAAATCCTCACAAAACAGGCCCTCGGCCTCACTCAGTCAGAAACTCACTCAAGCCTCTCGGGCTGACAGTAAAACAAGTTTTCGACTTAAAATATCATTTATGAAATCAAAAGGAGTGAATAAAAACCGAGTTATGAAAGCAGTAAGAACATAGCATGACTGAGTGTAAATATCAAACCGAAAATAGTGAGGAAAACAGTAGTAAAAGCCCCTAAGGGTCCAAACAATCGGCACAAGGCCCAGACACGGCATTTAGCCCCAAACACAATAATACTTTCCAAAATATAATAATATCAAATAGTTTCCAAGTAAATACGTGACTTAGTAGTCGCACGGGACGGACCAGGTCAAAATCCCCGACGGTGCACGGCCCCACGTTCGTCACCTAGCGTGTGCGTCACCTCAGAATAGCACAACGATGTGAAATCCGGGGTTTTATACCCTCAGGACAACATTTACAATCATTACTTACCTCAATCCGGTCCAAACTCTAGCCCGCGATGCCTTTGCCTCTCGAATCGGCCCCAACTCGCGTCGAATCTACCCAAAATCAGTATCATAACATTAGAATATGCTAAGGGAACGAAGCCCATGCGAAAATAATCAAATTGCACCAAGAAACCCGAAATTGGTCAAACCCGACCCCCCGGCCCACGTATCGAATTCCATTAAAAGTCAAATCAATAGAATCCTTACATTCTCACGAGTTCGTACATATCAAATATACTAAAATCCAACCACAAACGACCTCTCAAATCCTTAATCAAAGGCCTCCAATTTCAAGCCCTAGTTCTTCAATTTTTACCCACTAATTTCCAAAAATTACAAGCCTAATCCATGAAATAACACCATAGGAACGAGTTTTATGTTCAAAAATTTTACCTCCACGAAGTTCCCTTGAATTCCCTCTTCAAAATCTCCCAAAAAGCTCCAAAATCGATTTAAAAATTGTGAAGAAGAGCTGAAAATCGCGAAGGGCCAAATATATATGTTCTGCCCCAGCTAAACCGCTTCTGCGGTACAAAATCTCGCACCCGCGGTCCCAGGTGAGCATCTGCGAAACTCACTTAACAGCCCATGGACCGCACCTGTGATCAGAAATCCGCACCTGCTCTATCACAGGTGCGCTCAAACACCCGCATCTAAGGTTTTAGCCCCTCATGACCAATTCCACATCTGCGACCCTGGCGGCGCTTCTGCGGGCCCGCACCTGCGGTCCCAAGCCGCAGGTGCGGTTATGACAGACTTCAGCAGCTTCAGCTGCCAATTCTCAACTTCAAACCTCCCGTCAACAATCCGAAATCACCCCGAGGCCCTGGAACTCAACCAAAAGTACGGACAAGTCATATACCACTATCCAAACTTATACCAATCTTAGAAACACCTAAAACAACATCGGAACATCAAATTAACCAAGGATTCAAGCCTAAGAACTCCAAAAACTTCCGAATTCCGCTTTTGATCAAAAAGTCTATCAAACCTCGTCCGAATGACTTGAAATTTTGCACACACGTCGCAAATGACACAACGGACCTACTCCAACTTCCGAAATTCCATTCCGACCCCTATATCAAAATCTCCCCTATCAAACGGAAAACGCCAAAATTCCAATTTTGCCAATTCAAGCCTAAATCTACTCCGGACATCCAAAACTCATTCCGATCACGCTCCTAAGTCCCAAATCACCTCACGAAGCTATCCGAATCATAAAAACCAAATTCCGAGATTGTTTGCTCACAAGTCAACTTTCGGTTGACTTTTCCAACTAAAAGACCAACTTAAGAGACAAAGTGTCTCAAACCTTTCCAAAACCATTCCGAATTCGAACCAACCAACCCAATACCATATAACACAGATGAACAAAGCATAAAGAAGAAGAAATGGGGAAAACGGAGCGGTAACTCATGAAACGGCCGGCCGGGTCGTTAGGACGCCCATCATACATGTTAAACTTTGGCATTTTAAACCCCGCGGGCGGATGAACATCTGGGAACATACATAAGTCATTGTAAGACATGTTAATTTGATTTCCCATCCCTTGCATGTTATTTAAGGACTGTTCTATTCCTTTCAGCTTCCTGGATATCTCATCTCGCCCTTCTTTTCCTGTGAACTTTTCATTTTTAAAATGAGGCTCATTCCTAGGGCTATGATTGTATGAGTCAGGGACCTGGTGGGCCAACTCTGGGGGGTAGTGTTGGGCATCATGAGTTTTAAGTGGGTGTTCATTGTTGGATCTATGAAGGAAAGATTGTTGAGAAGTTGTAATCGTGGAGATAGTGGATATGATAGGAGGGCAACTTTTGGGAATGGTAGTTGGAGGACGAGTGATGGAGCTATTAGGGAGGTTGGGAAAGCTGTGATAAGCAGGAAAATCTGGAGAGTATGGTGGATCATCTGGCACTATGACCGGAGTTTGGGTAAGGGTAGTATCTATGAAGCTAAATGGTGGCGGTGTGGTGCCTTCCCAGCCATCCAAGCCTGATACATGTCCGCCATGTGTTGTCTTAACATTCTTACCTCTTCAACCAACCCAGTGTCCTGTTCAACCAATTGCTTTCGGGCACCAGTATCAACCAAATGAACTCCGTTGTCATCTGCCATTGCCTTTCGACTTTATGTTGTAGGAAAGAGTTACTAGTTTAAGAACCACAAACCAACCACCCTTCTGCTATAATGAAGATAACAACGAGGAACAAAATGAAGTCATCATGTTAGCGTTAGGGAATTTAACAATAAATAGTATCATATTATATGCAATGCGCCTAGTCACAATTATCGTTTCTAAAATGACTTCGAGGGTACGAAGGTCATATGGCATCATCCCAATTTCACTCTTCTTGTCCCATTTCCTTCTTCATTTTCCTTTCTAGTACCCCTTGGTTTTTCATTTTCTTTCCTCTTGTTTTCTTTCTGATTATCACTCTTTTCTTTCCTCTCATTTCTTACATCCCACAATTTCATCCTCTTTTTTTTGTCTTTTTTGTTTTTGTCTTTTTTAATGATGATTCGATCGAACCCTATATAGGTTGCCTACGTATCATGTCCCTCATGAATCAGATCAAGCGTAGTTCTGAAAAAGTAATGGACAAAATAAGCTAAGAAACAAAAATCTTTTTGGATTTTTCATTTATAATTTTTTTTTTGGTTTTTCAAATATAAAACAGTAAGTACGATAACAAAAGACTCGACAAACTCAACTAGACTATGATAGTCTCTGACATCACCTAAAAAGACGCAGTACAACTGGACATGACTACAAAGTGAAAGACAAACATAAAACAGACTCAGAACATAAAAAAGCTCCTTAAGCAGCTCCTGAATGCAGTGGTCCTGGGGTATCTGTCATTCTCGAGTCCTGGTACATGGATCCACACCTGAATGAGAAAAATAAGACCAAATAGATCAGTGACTTAAGACACTATGCGACACCACAACACCTCCTATTGGACACATGCAAGACACGATTGGGCTATTTTTGAAAATTAACCTACGTGGCTGTGAGCATGTGATTTTTGCCCTATTTAAAATACTCCTATAAAATCAAAGAAATAGATTTTTTCCAATTATTTGCCATTTTATAGGATTTTTTTAGGATTTTATTAATTGTTTGCATTTTTGTGCACGCTTAATTTTTATAAAAATTATGAAAATGCCCAAAACAATGTCAAAATACCATGCATTGCATTTAGATTTTGTTTTTATATTTAAGGATTAATTAGTTAATTAATTGCTTTATTAAAATAAAAATCACAAAAATTGGCTCATTTTTACATTCTTAGCTTTTAATTTTAGATTAATAATTTTTCACTTTTAATTTAGGATCAACTAATTGTTATAAATTTTATAATTGATAATTAGATTAATTTTAAAATTTAGATTAATTTAGGAATTTAACTTAGGATTTTTAGTTAAAGAAAAGAAAAAGAAAAAGAAAAAAAGAAATAAGAAAAGGTATTGAGCAAGGGGGCTTTTATTTTGAAATTGGGCCAATTTAATACAAGATCCGTCCAAAACCCAGCCCAACACCCAAACATACCCGGTCCAGTACCCTAGCCCCAAAACGACCCCGTTTACCCCATCCCTCATCTCAGCCGTTGGATTCGTTTGATCCAACGGCCCGGAACTAAGCACCCCTTTTGTATATAACTGTCCAAACGAGACTAGCCCCCCCATTACCCATCTCATTCTGTCTCTCACCCCAAACAAGAGAAACCCTAGCCGCCTTTATACCCTTCACCGGCTCTGCCGTATTCCGCCGCCGAAAATCGCCCCACGGCGGCTGCGACACCCCAAACTCCACCAAATTTACACCCTATGATCTCCTTTCCCTCCCCTTTCCAAATCCCCAAAGCATTTCCCTCAAATATTCACCCGATTGCTTGAATTTTAGATCTAAAATCGGAACCTAAAAACCCTAGTTCACCCAAATCACCCCAAAATCACATCCCACACTCCTCACACCCCTCTGAACCCCAAACTACAATTAATTTCCCAAAAATCCTTGCCAATTTCTTCGAATTTTAAATCTAAGATCCTCTGAACCCTAACCTTTTGTCTCTTTTCTGATTTCCGGTCAGAGTTTGGTCGTTTGAACCCCAAACTTTCATTAATGGACTGTTCTTGTTGAGAACAGTCGATTAATGTTAGTTCAAGTTCATATCACCCTGTTGAAACTTGGTCAAAGTTCGTTAGCTTGTCCAGTTTATTTTAAAAATGAACAAAGGTAACTTCTTTCACTTTCCCTTTACTTTTCCTTTTTCTTTGTTGATTCCTCTTCATGTTTAATTGTCTCTGATTTAGCCGCATAATTTAGGTTCTCCTTTCTTTTTCTTTGACTGTTAGCTTCATTATTTGCATGTGTTTATTAGAGTAATTGAAATATGTTTTCCATCATTTGAAATTCGATCGGCTTAGGTTCAAGTTTTTAATTAGGTTTTGATAATTTGTTTGCTCTATTTCTGCTATCAGTTTTGGTTTGAATCAGTGTTATTTAGGGTTAATTAGATAAACAGTTTTTGTTTATTAATTAGTTTAGTTTTAGGTTTAAATTGTATCATCATGTTTCTGTTTCAGCATTTTTGATTTGGATTCTTGATCCTTTCTGGTCTTATCTTTGTTTGCCTGATTTGCAAATCAAAAAAAACTTATAGGGACCTAATTGAACTAAAAGGAAACTTAAGGGAGCTTCAGAACTTTAAAAAATAAATATCTAGGAAGAGGAAGTTTCTAGAAATAGTACAGTTGTCCTAGCTGTTACAAAAGATGCTGAAATAGGATAAGGAGGACAATTTTGTACTATACTATTTTCAGACTTTAGGATAAGGAATATTCCTAAAATATACCCTCCCTAGGCAGCCTATATATATAGGCTACTTTATTCTGAAAAGACACACAGAGAATCAGATTTTCAAAACCCAAAAATATACTCTCTAAAGTTCAGCTACTGTTTCTTAAGAGCTGATTCTTTTTTTTTTCTTTTGGTAAGAAACTTAAAGAACTTCTTCGGGATTTTTCTGGGTTTCATAAGTCGAAAATGGTTTGAATAAGAGGATTTCTGGTTTCTTTGGGGTATACTGCTTTTAGCTGTTGTAGCTGTGTCGAGGTTTTGGTTGCTGTGGTGTGGGTTCTGTTGCTGCTCCATTTCTTTTAAGTTTTCAGCCAACTTGTTCATCTGTTGGTAGCTGGTTTTTCTTGCTGTTGTAAGGTATTGACCTCATTTCTCCTCATGTGTTGCTTTGAAATGATATAATATTAATAAGCTTGCAAGATATGTATAATGAATGAGTGCCATATGATGTTTGACTGGTTTGGTATGAATGTAGTAGAATATACTATTTGAACAAGGAAAGGAATCAGCATGACTCCCATTGTTTGGTTTAATGGCTGTTTGTAACTTTTCTTTAAAAGAAGTGTAAGTTTGAAGATTTTTTTTTAGTTAAAGACCTTATGCTAAATGTGAGTTTCAATTGCTGAAGTGGTCTTCTTTTTTCCTTCCTGTTTGCTTTGTCATTTTAAGTTAAGAATACATTAGTCAATAGATTTCTGTAAATACTGAAATTTGCACTTTGTTTCTGTTATTTTGTATGTGAGTGGCAATAAGGCAAAGAAATTTCAGAGCTGGGTTTGAAGGTTTGGCTTGTAGGGAAACAACTCTATAGCTGAATTTCTTGCAAGTTGAAGCTTGGTTCGAAGGATTTTTGCAAAAGCTGAAAACTCAGAGTTTGGAAGAATGTTGCTCTTTATTTTAAATTTTTTTCCCCTTCTTTTCTTCTTTAGATACTTGGTTGTATTTAGGAGTATGTTGTAAATTCATAGAACTGTCAGCAGTTTAAGGGACTTTTAGAATGTTTTGATTCCAAATTTAATTATGTTTAATTATTAGTTTAGGTTCACAGCAGTAGGGCCTCTTTGTAATAAGCAAGGCCTATTTCTGCAGAATTGTTTGAATGTGGCACAAGTTGGGCCAGACTTGCAACAAGACCCAATATGGGAATCTCCTGAGCAAGTCTGGACCCAGGCGAATGGGCCTGGGCATTAAGCCCAGCAGTGTGACCTTTGATTATGAATTTCCTTTGTGAATAACAGTATAAACGCATTTTTTTATTATGTCTTGCAAATCATGCGTATTTCGCTCTAAAAAAAACTGAAATTGTATGCTGATTTTCCTTTCATAAAAGTAAATTGATTTATTGTTTTGACCAATGTATATATCATGTGAACCTTGATTAGCTTAAGCCTAGAGGTAGATTGGCCCTGTTAGTAGATATCCGCAACTGGGCTCGCCTAATATAGGCCCAATGTGGGCCAAACTTGGTTTTGAAATCGAATTGGGCTAAATTCCATCCCAATACAGCTTAAAATGCTGATCGACCCCTAACTAAATAATCAATGGGCTACTGCTGGCCCAACCCCTTACCAAAATTGATTAAAGGGCCTAGCTCTTCACCCTAAGCATGTCTATAATTAAAAGCTTCTTATTGAACTTCAAATTAGGTTTAGATAGGGGCATCCTTAGTCTGCTTTAGTGAAATACAAATCTTTTAAAATAAATTGAGGTGCGCTATTCACGAATAAATCCATAAACCATGACCCTCACATTAATACCAACTAGTGTAGAAAACACTTTGAATATTTCGTAGTTTGCTTTAGGCACGCTTATAATAAAATTATTATAGCTACGGGTACGGTTCCCGTGACGTAGTCCTAATTTCCAAATCCGGGGGTACATTTATGTGTTCCCGTGACACGATTCGCAATGTGTGTCAAACAAACAAGTGTACGACAATCGTAACTTGTTCCAGAATAATTCCATAAATAATTAAAAGTGGTTTAAAAGTTTAAAAATGCACACTAGGTTTAAAGCATGTAATAAATCAGATATTTAGGCCAATTATTAATAGTCAAGCGATCGTGCTTGAACCACGGAACCCGGGAATGCCCAACACCTTCTCCCTGGTTAACAGAATTCCTTACTTAGAATTTTTGGTTTTCGCAGACTTTTAAATAAAGTCGATTTTCCTCGATTTGGGATTTTAAAAGTAAACCGGTGACTTGGGACACCAAATAAATTATCCCAAGTCGCGACTCTAAATAAATAAAATAATCCCATTTCGATTTATGTCACTTTAATTGGAAAAACTTCCTTATATCACCCCTCGAGTCCAGCCCCGGTTTTGCAAAAATAACCCCAAAAAAAGAATTTTTTTTGGGAAATATCGTCATTTGTGGTCATAAATAAAGTAAGTGATGCCGTTTTTGTCTAAATAAGCCGAACATGCCGACGGGGCGCCGGAAGGCCGTTTTTGCAAGAATAGCCGCCGACGGTTTCTTTGCCAATTTTTGGCCACCTAGCAAACACAGCCCTAAAATCTTCCTTTTGAAGTGCTGAAGGGCCGTATTTGCAAAAGTAGCTGTGTTTATTTAAATTTTTGCAAAATGACCTCTTTTTGTCAGCTTTAATAAAATTCACTTTGTTTTAAATACCTTAATCTAAATGTGTAGAATGAGCACGAGTCAAAACTTACCAATGAAGGTTATGACCAAGATTCCGTTGGAACTACACATGTGGTGGGAAGATTTGGGTGAGCAAGGAGACATGGTCAACCATTACTTGGGGGAGCTCATTGGATTATTAAAGATCAAGCCTAGGGGGGACATAATAAAAGCATTGGTGACATTTTGGGACCCAGCTCACAATGTTCTGCATTTCTCTGATTTCGAACTTACACCTACTTTGGAGGAGATATCGGGTTATGCTGGGAGTTCAGAGGGTCTTAGACATAAATACCTGGTCGCTCCAAGGGCTGTCACTCCTCACAAATTTCTGGACTTGCTAAAAATAAGCAGGCAGGTCCACTATGTAGATTTGGCGAGTGGGTTTTCCACTTTACACTTCATATATCAGCGGTATGGACATATAGGGGGGCTTGAAAACCCGGAGGCAGAATCTGTAGTAAAGGAAACCGACTAAAGTGGGAAGAGTATAGATGCTTCGCTTTCATGGTAGCATTCTTGGGTCTTCTAGTATTTCCCAGGAAGGACGGGAATATTGATGTACGGGTAGCCGGAGTCGTCAATACTTTGATTACCAATGCCAAAAGCACCCTCGCACCTATGATAGTATCTGAAATATTCCGAGCTCTCACAGCTTGCAAAGCCGAAGTAGATTTTTTCGAAGGGTGCAATTTGCTACTGCAAATGTGGATGATTGAGCACCTGTGTCATCGTCCTCCGTACACGAACTACGGATCTACAGGGAAAAGCTGCATAGAGGAGTTTGATACAAGGGTCGATGGGTTCAAAATGCCAGAAGCGGTCGTAGATTGGATATCCTGCCTTCGCTCCGTCACTGCAGATCAGATACAATGGACGTTGGGTTGGCTTCCTGTTAATGAGATCATATACATGCCTGCCACCGGTCCCCACTTCCTCCTGATGGGTCTCAGAAGTATCCAACCTTATGCCCCGTACCGGGTTTTGAGACAGCTAGGAAGGTGTCAAATAGTCCCCAAGGACGAAGACCTTAGCATTTATGCAGTCGAGATCCGCTCTGATGGAAAATTTCATGAAGTAGTGGTTCGCCAGATCCGGAGTGAGTGCCAATATTTGACGGCGAATACCCGAGTACGTGATTTATCCAAAGGTGAAGTCTCATCCAGTTACCTTGCTTGGTACAAAAGGAGTGTTGAGTTTGGAAGACCAGCTAAAAGACCCCACCTCCAAGAATTTGTTGAAGCATCACAAGAACAATGGGAGTGGCTGACCAAAGAAAATGAATACAGGGCCACCGTAAGCAAGTTAGGAAGGCAAATCAGAGATCTTAAATTTGATAGTGATGTACAAGCCGCTGCAGATGAGGGTGAAAAGAAAAAGTTAGCCCAAGAAAATGAAGTCCTCGGAGCTCAAATCCAGAAGATGAAAATAGCAGCTGAAAACCAAGTAAGAACCATAGCAGATGAAAAGCTCATAAACGGTCTCAAGAGGAAAGTATGTGAGTATGGTAATGATTTGGAAAAATCTGAAGGTAGTCTGGCAAGAGCCCGGGCCCAGTTAGTGAAGAACGCAGAAGGACGGGCAGAGTTTGTTCGGCAACTAAAAGGAAAATATGATAGAGAGGTCGCAAATCTATAGAAGAAGCTAACTACCCTTGAGAATGAAATGGCTAAACAAGCAAAGAACTTCAAGGCAGAGAGGGAACATTGTTATGCATTAATGGCCCGAATGGAAGAGGATATGCAACAATTGTAGGAGCAAAGCCATAATGATGCCCAAGTTCTGGAAGCTAGATCTCAACAAATTGGGCGCCTTCTCCAAGAGAAAGGCGTCATTAGAGAGGGGATTAGGGGAATTGCTGACTATATCGTCATAAAATGTCATGGGTGTGGGGATATGACTAGATCCACTTTCTTCGCCGCAGTGATGACTTTTGTTCGCCAGATAATGGATGACCTGGATTGTCTCCAAGGAGATCTTGCATATAGGCCCGCAGCGAGACCGACTAATGTCCCGCGGGCCCCTGGAGTAGTTCTGGAAGCACTTATGTATTCCTGATTTTTCTTTTCGAGTCTGTATTTCAGTTTCCTTTTCGAGTCTGTTTTAGTTTGCTAGTTCTTAAGTATGTATGAGTCTTTGTAATAGAGAAATATTAGAAGTCTTTATTTTAATGAAAATTCTAAAACCCAAAAAGTTGTTTATTTATTTTATTTCGCATTTATCCCTTGAACTACGTGATGATCTGATTCGCGCGGCATCGCGATACATAGGCAATCCTCATCGGATCCGGTCATAGCTATAAATAACTCGAACAAGAGAGAGAATGGTGAAGAAAGGGCATAAGAAAAGAGAGAGAGCACAAAGAAAAGAGAGCAAATAATGAAAATTGCAAAAAGAAAAGAAGGATGCAAAGATCTGGGAGATAAACAAAAGCCGGGATGAGACATGCAACTGTTGCAAAGCATGTAGAAAAATGTTAACTGTCTAGGTGCATTGCATTCCCCAATGTGCAATTTCCTATGTGTTAATTGTCTCAAACTAACAGGCTTGTTGTGTATGCTGTTAAGACCAGGTTCTGTTTTTAAGGTGGTTGGTTTTGTGGTAACCTGGCTTCGCACCCTTACTTTACAAAATCCAAGGGAAGTGTCGAAATGTCGTTAGAGAGTCATCTACCAACAATTCCCATCCCAGAGGACAATCCATTGTTGGTTATCCTAACGTCAGAGTCAGCGACTGCTGAAGAGAACAGGGCACTGCGCCTCCGCATGTTGGAAATGTGGAACTGTTCGTCTAACAGTAGAGTGCCGCCTAGTGCAATACCTGGTTTCCCCGAGCTGATTCCCAGAACAAGTGGAACCTCCAACATACCTATAAATTACTCGAATACCCCACTCGGATATCCTACCATGTCAGCCCATTTCGCCGGAACGCCTTCTAAGGTTCGCCCCCATGCACTGATTTCGGGAGTGGCTACTGTTGATACCCAATTTTTCCCTGTATATTTTTATATGCAAAATAATTTCAAAATAGTATATATATGCATATATAAGTGTGTGTCCAAATATTTTGGTATTTTTCCTAATTTTTAAAATATTTTTAAAAACCCATTTATTGTCCTATTTTAACAGTACAAAACTAATAACTATTCCCAAAATTATCATTTTTGGTGATTCACTTATCTATCCTCATATTTATACTAAAATATAGCCAAGGTAATTTTTATACATTTTTACAAATTTATTTGGTATTTTGAAAGCTAAATTGCATATAATTGCAATTTTAGCCTATTTTAAGATTTAATAGCATTTTGGAATTATGAAGTTGGTCCCAATATTTTTAAATTAATATTCATATATTATTAATCGATTTAGCACCTTAATTTATTTTCAGAATTTATTTTACTATTTTTATAAAATAAAAAGGGGAAAAGTGGCTATTTAAAGGCTGGCCCCATTTTGTTTCAATTGTAGCCCAAATTAATTCCCCCAATTAACCCAATTTCAGACCCCAAACGGACCGGCCCAATTTCTAAATTACCCGCCCCTGACCCAGCTAATCTAACCCGCCCGACCTCCCCTTTCGATCCAGGCCGTTGATCATTTTGATCAACGACCACAATCATTCCTTTCCTTTTTAATTTTACAAACACCCAACCCTAAAATCATTTCCCCTTAACCCGCCGCCTTTGAAATCCTTTCCTCTCACAGACTCTCTCGAAACCCTAGCCCCTCTCACCGTCTTCTACCTTAAACTCACCAGGATCCATGGCTTCCCAGGCCATGAGGACCCCACGCTCACCTCCCTGTGCTCTTATACACTTGATACTTGGAGATTCAAGGTCTGAACTCGAAGGTCTACACTCAGATCTTTGCAAATTCAAGGTTCTACGGCCATCTCCGGCCTTGCTCCGGCGTACAATGGTGTTTTGAGCCTGGTTCTGATTTATCCGACTCAGATCGGACCTTTTCCAAGCCTTTCTCATTCTAGGGTTCTTCTGAAACCTTGATTATTCGAGGTTCCCTCCGATTTGTCTTAGATCTGTCACGTATCTATGCTCTCCTTGGGTTTTTAAACGATTTCCTCAACTCTTCTTTCAAAATTACTTTTAAAATCACTTCTTTTCGATTTAGGGTTTTCTGAAATGCTTATGACTTTTCTTCCCCTTTTCCTTGTGTGTATTTGTTTGCTACTGCTTTCATATGTTTCCTTTTACCACGCATGTTCTTCTGTGCTTCTATATTTTTTGTTTTCCTACTGTGTTTCTATACCATGCTCACATGTTTATCTCACTATGTTTTCCTATATGCTCTTTTGCTATACTTTTCCAGTGTTCTTGTGTTCTCCTACTGTATTTCTTTTGCTAAGTTCTTAAGTCTCTTTGTTTGCCTTCCACTGAACCATGTTGAGTTTCTAAAAAGACCTTCTTAAAACAGGTTTTTTTCTTACTGCGTTCTTAGGTGTTTTAGTATTTCTCTCTTCTGAACCTTGGTTAAGTTCTTCTACTATATCTTCTAATGTGTTTACTGTTTTCTCTTCTACTAAACCCTGTTTAAGTCCTTTCTGAAAGGTTTTTCTTAAACATGTTTCTTCTACTATCATGTTGTTCTCTCATTGTGCTTTGAGTTAGTTCCTTCACTCTGTTTGCTTTGAATTTTTCTATTATATTTGCTTGTCTTCTCATGAGATTCTGTAAAGAAATCTCTAAGCCTGTTGCCTCCTCATCTCTGTATTTGACTCGAGGTGGAAACCCTAGAATTTGCGGGTTCGCCGAGTTTAGTCATGTGGTTGAACTAGGGTTCTGTTTGAGAACCCTTGACTCTTTCAGACTAATCTCTGAGCCTACAAACTGAGTTTGGAGTCCCTTGTTTTCATGTAATTCTGACTTCTCTGGAGTTTTCACTAGCCTTACAATGGCATGACAAATTTCTTCATGTTTTAACGTGTCTGTATGCCTTTATATGTGATGAATCTTTCTTCAAAAAAGGGTTTTCTAACTTGTGATTGATTCAGAATTCCTTTTAATAAGTCTAATTGATTGTTACTGATTTTCCTTAAGTTAAAATCTTTCCATCTTTCTAACTTGGTTCATTCATACAAAATTTTCGACTTATGATTTCTTGGCTGTCAATTGATTTCCTTTCCTTAAATTGTACAACCGTGTACTGTCAAGACCTTGTCCTTAAATAAACCTCTATGTATTTACCCCTCTTGTACTGCTTTGAAAAGTATTTGATTAATCTCTTTCCTTAATTAGTTTTACCCGTTTGAGATCAGAATCCCTTAATTAAAGGGAAACCTTGTGTAATTGATTTTCAAACTATTTTATTACCTATTTCTGCATGCTTTCTACACTATAAAAGGGGCACGACCCTTTTGCACTTTCGACACACACACACACACACACTTCAGACTTCACACTTACAATCTCACAAAACTCATACTTGGAGTATTCTTGCTTCTTGTCTGCACTTTGGCTTTACAAGAATACTGTTGCTTGTTTCTTTGAGACTGGTATGTTCTAGTTTTGGTTTCAGCATCATCCCAATGTGTTTACTTACAGCCTTTACATCCATGTCTACTTTACTATCTATATGGAGTTAAATGTCAACTAGCATGTTAATTTCCTTTCATCTGTTTCTGCTGTGAATCCCTGCACCCCTGTTTCCCTCTATGTGCTTTGAGTTGTAGTTCAGAACATGGCAACATACAAGTTATTTTTCATGTTTGGACTTGTTCCCTTTGGGGATCCTAACTCCCAAAACAATGTGTTCTAACAGGCTGGTGGGGTGTGCCAGCATTTCCTATTGCTAGGTATGCCCACTAGCCTGTCTTTGCCAATTCCCTTTTCCCCTTTTAGAATTCCCTCTCTGCACTTACACTCACTCTTAGCATCTAAGTTCTGCCCCTCTCTTGTGAGCCTTGCCTTGGGACCTTGAGTGCCCTCTGAACTTGGACACTTGAGGGCTGGCCCTTCCACACTGCACTATGACTCAATCCTGCAATGTATTTGGGTGTGAGCACTGCCCGGAGTCCATTTGAGGCTCTTAGGGAACTCTGACACATCCCAAACGAGAGAAAGGCTTTTGAAATCAGATCTTTGGAGTTGGTTCATCTCATGTTTCGGACAAGGAGCCTGAATTAGGCTCCCCTTGGTTGTACTTTTAATTTCTGATGTAATTTTGCTTTTCTTATTCCATTCTGGGCTGCAATAACTTTGTAATAAACTTTCGGGGATATTTAGTGAAAAGGGAGGGGTGACTATGCATTGAAAAGGGTAGATAACTTGCCTATAGGAATCTCTAATTTCAGTGTTTTTCATATGGTTACCATGCCTATAAGATTCTGCACTTTCATATAGTTACCATGCCTATAAGACATGCATTTTCATGTGGTTATCATGCCTATAATATTTCTACATCTCATTTAGCTATCATGGCTATAAGAAACTCTGCATTCTCATTTAGATACCATGACTATAGGGATTCTGCACTTCCATGTAGATATTATGTCTATAGCTTCGGCACCCGCACGTAGAGAATATGCCTATAGGTCTTTTCTGATTCTTGCATACCCGCTTTTCACTAGGCAAACGTGTTTATAGGCCATAAGTAAAACAATGCAACACCTAGATATCATGTTATAGGATTTCTGCACTCTTCTATGTCTATAACAATGTTCTAAGTTGGCAAACACATAGAAAGCATGCCTATAGGGGTTCTAATTCAAATCTGAATAGCCTCACTCGCTTATGAGTCTAAATTAGCAGTAATAATACGTTACCAATAGCAGAACTCGTGTTTTTCTAAAATTTGTTTTTAACATGCAACTTCCCTTTAAATCAGCATTTAGTCAGGTCATTTTCTTATTTCTGAAATCTGTAGACATCATGCCTATAGGTTTTCGTCTATCACTTAGGCAAGCCTTAGGGTAAAAGTTATAAACTGCAACAGTCTCTATTAATTACAACCAGCAGATAGGCCTAACTCGGACTTCTTATCTAAAAAATATATGTGATAAATCAGCCTGCTTTAACTTTTAAGTTTAATCAGACCCTAATCAGTACGTGTAAGACATGCTAAACTATATGCTTTCTCTGATCTAAGGAGGTCTGCTTGAGCCTTATGTGTTTGAATGCCTTTCCCATATTTGCTCTATGTGTTTTGATTGTCGCCCTAGAATTTTGTCCTTTTAAAACTATAAAACCTCATACCCTTTCCCTTTAGGTTTAGTAGTCCCAAATGCCTTCGGGACTGATAGGATTGGGGCGGGTAATAGCATGCAATAAGTGAAACGAGACCATTCCGCGTTTAATACCTTAACGGGGTGGGAAAGGGTAGATATGGATATGATGACCACGCGATAACACCACGTGTATAAGTGGTTACCGGGTGTTGTGTGGGGTGATCCATATTATTTATAAACCTAGGACCCCCCCCCTCTTTTACTTGTTTATTTCATTGTTTATTTTCAAATTTCTCAAACTATCTTTTTCTTTTCTCTCAGAAATTCAGCTTTTCTTTCGTTTCTTTTTCACTCCATCTATTTGCAACCTTTATGTGAAAATCCCCTCTTATTTGAAGCCTTATTTGTCTATATATTATTTGTACCCTAAAGTCACAATTATAGTATGGCCGGGAACCACACTAGTGGATCTCAAGGGGTGCCTAACACCTTCCCCTCGGGATAATTTCGAGCCCTTACCCAATCTCTGGTTTTCTAAATCAAAATTCTTCTTAGGGTCCTAATGCACTTTACTCATTAGGTGGCGAATCTTCAATTCAAACCTAATTCCCAAAAGGGAACGAGTTGTCCTCTCAAATGTCATAAACCCGATTTTGCGAGAAAAAGGGGGCATCGACAGCATGGGACTCTGCTGGGGATTTCTTTAAGGCTTTTACCATTTCATGCTATTTGTGACTTTATGCTTCTTTATATGTCTTTATTTGTTTAAATGCCTTTAAGTATTTTTTCCCTCTTCTACCTCGAAACTGACTTGGCTCTTTGTTTCTTTCCTTTATTTCTCTTAATGCTTTCCTTTATCGCTTTCCTTTAATACTGTTGTAAATTATGAGAAACTGTTGTAATTATTACTTTATGAACGTGCAAATATGTGACAACTTGTTTGATTATTGTAACTGCATATTCAACATCATATTCCACTCGTGCCAAACAAAATACCATAGCAATGCTTATAATGAGTGGTTGCGCCCTTCCGATATTATCACCCCCTAAATCCCGCAAAGGCGTATTTGCGGTAAAACCAATCAATCAACGGTGTAGTCGACGGTTCCGTGCCTTTCCCTCTTGAGTTGTCCGCTCAAGGGTACCAGTCTAATACCTCACAGAAACCTTACTCTGTTTAATTGTGCATGCATCATTGTCAAACCTAGCCGAGTCAGTTATGCTGTCCGCATAACGACTCTTTAAGATAGCCTCGTCCAAAGTCCACTGGGTTTCCTTGAAACCCAAACGGACACTACCACGTTCTGTGCACTTATTTGGAGAACTAAATGCTTTTATGCCAATTATTGGTATTTAATAGTCGAGTCTGGTGGGGGTAAGGGCCTAACACTTCTTGTCTTGCAGAAAATGAGGCACGAAGTCCCTAGATTCGGCGTGGTCACCAACATCCACCCCAAATTGCTAAGCTGGTGGAAGGATCTTCATTCCAGCGATCAGACTCTTGTCCGGAAATACCTGGGAAATCTACTTTCTCTCCTGGAAAAACTCAACAACAAAATCATAGAAGCTGCCACTCTATTATGGGATTATGATAGGTCCGTGTTCCGCTTTGGGGACATTGAGATAACACCCCTGCTTGAGGAAATAAGAGGACTGGCTGGTATACCGTGGGAAACTCCGGGTTTATTGATGCCGGAAAATCGCAAAGGTAGAGGTTTTCTCAAGATGATGGGTCATAAGAAAAATCCAGACTTGACATGTTTGAAGGAGTCATACATTCCCTTTGACTACTTGTACGAGAGATACGATCACAACAAATCTTACCGTACTTATCCTAACGAGTTCGCCCTTACATCATTAGGGCATATTCATCGAAGGATCTTTGTCTTCATGTTCATTTCTTGGGGATGATAGAGTTTCCAATGAGAAAAAAAGAATCCATACCAGGCTAGCTATGGTCACTAAAACTCTAATGGAAGGAATTGACGGACAACCATTCAGTCTTGTGCCAATGATCATTACGGAAATATACCGAGCCCTAGAAAGGTGTCAACAAGGGGCCAAACACTTTGAGGGTTGTAATCTGATAATTCAACTATGACTCGTGGAACATCTCCAAAGGGGTGAGTACCAACAGGAAATCCATCGAAGGGCCTGGGACGATCATATCGCTTTCCATCACCCAAAGCGAATGAATTACATGCCCAATATGTTCGCCCAACCAGAGAATGCTAGAGAATGGGTCGAAATCTTTGATAATTTGATTGAAGACCGAGTACAATGGATGTTCGAGTGGTTCCGTACTAAAGAGTTCATCGTTCGATCCAGGGATGCGCCATTTCTGATACTGATCGGTTTGAGGGGGACCTACCCTTATGTCCCTCTCCGAGTTATGAGAAAGGCTGGCAGGAAGCAGGTTATACCAAGGGTCGACAAGATGAATCGCTTCCCAGCTGACTTCCAGAATGACGATAGTCGGCATAGGTGCCAGGCTCAGCATATGTGGCATTGCAAAATTGCCTTGGGAAAGGACACCATTGAACCAGACAGATACCATGCTGGTTATACCTCACACTATTCAGGCTGGTTGGAGGACAATCACAACGGTTTGGGTCAACCCAGGATTGTTCGAGGTCACAGGATCATCGATGAAAAAGGTTGAGGCACAGGTCAAGTACAACCAATTGCGCAAGAGGATTCGGAAATGTGAAAATGAGCACCGTGAAATACAAGAAGCCAATCAAAAGCTAATTGAAGAATGGAAAAATATAGATGTCAATTCCAACAAGAGATTGGTCTATTTGGAGTGAGGTATAGTAGAGTTGGAGAAGAAGTTTCTGAAGAGGGTCAAAGATTGCCGGACTGCTGAAGGAAATGAAGGCAGACATCTGGCCGAAGCTTACCTGCTACTAGGACTGCACGAGCTAGGAGAGCTGTTCGAGGGAGCCAACGATGCCGAGTCTGGGGAAGGTCCCTCCGGGACCAAATAGATAGGAATTTTCATTTTTTGCTTTATGAGATGTAATAAGGCCAACGACCATTAGTGATTTTTATTTTCTTAGTGTCGTTTTAGGATTCGTCTACCTTTTATCAATAAAATGAGGCATTTATCATTCTAAGTTCTCCAAATTAACTTGTCGCTAGGCCTACCTCGGGCACAACGAGGTCCCCAAAATTAGGACGCGCTTTATATTTCAAGCACTACGTGTTTAAATATTGCGACATTTTCTTATGATCCTTACTAACTTGTTACCTTTTGTTTTACTTTTTGTTTATTCCCCCTCCTCAAAGGTTAGTCGTGCACTCTGGCATCGTCATCATATTCCACAAGATCCAAGGGCCCTCCACCCACTCCTCCTCCTAGTCCTATCAGAAATAGGAACAAAGGAAAGATGGAAGATTTGAGCAACGCCAGAAAAGAAAACTCAGTTGATCAGGTAGAGATCACTCAGGGTACTCAGGTTTCTAAGGAAAGTGCGTCCCAACTCGAGCAGAAACTGTTGAAATTTCAGGAGGAACTTGATCAAGTTCGGAACTTGGCAAGCTTGTCATTCTCCCTCACCACCCCAGATGTCAATTTTCCAAGCACTCAGAACCCCACACCTCCACAAAACATCCCAAAACCACAAAACCATCCCGCTCATCTCCACTATTGCAATACTTGCCACACCTCCAACAATACTCCACTGCTCATCCCAGAACCTTTGAACCCCACAAATGACCACTGCTACACCCAACACAATACCCCCATCTACGTGGAGACCATGCCACACTCAACCCAACCCATCTCAAGCACACCCGAGTCCAATGATAAGGACTCGCTCATCAGAAATTTGGCCGAAGAGCTTAAAAAGTTGACTGGCAGAATTCAAGGTGTTGAAGGCGGTAAGGGAATTGAGGGGCTAAACTATGAAGATCTGTGCATACAGCCCGATATCGAACTGCCCGAGGGGTACAAACCTCCCAAGTTCGAAATATTTGATGGCGTAGGGGATCCCAGGGTTCACTTGAGAACATACTGTGACAAGCTTGTCGGAGTAGGAAGAGATGAGAAAATCCGCATGAAGCTTTTCATGAGGAGCTTGAAGGGAGACGCGTTATCTTGATACATTAGCCAGGATCCGAAGAAGTGGTCAAATTGGGTAAGCATGGCATCTGATTTTATGGGCAGATTCAGGTTCAACACGGAGAATGCACCAGATGTGTTCCATATCTATAACTTGAAAAAGAAACCCACAGAAACCTTCCGCGAGTATGCCGCTCACTGGAGATCAGAACCTGCTAAGGTCAGACCAGCCTTAGAGGAAGAACAAATGAACAAGTTTTTCGTCCGGGCTCAGGACCCACAATATTATGAGAGGCTGATGCTGATTGAGAATCATAAATTTTCTGATATCATCAAGCTAGGAGAAAGGATCGAGGAAGGCATCAAGAGTGGTATGGTTACGAACTTTGAAGCCT
>NW_017675373.1:0-7678 GCF_001879085.1 Nicotiana attenuata
CAAGGAGATCGAAGTATATGTGGACGATGTCATCGTCAAATCCAAGAAAGCCGCTGATCATATGGAAGATCTGAGAAAATTCTTCAACAGACTGAGAAGGTACAATCTGAAATTGAATCCTGCCAAATGTGCATTTGGGGTTCCTGCCGGAAAACTGCTGGGTTTCATCGTAAGCCGTCGAGGAATAGAATTGGACCCATCAAAGATCAAATCCATCCAAGAATTGCCACCGCCGAAGAACAAGAAGGACGTGATGAGTTTCTTGGGAAGACTCAACTATATCAGCCGGTTCATAGCCTAGTCCACAGTCATTTGTGAACCCATTTTTAAATTGCTAAAGAAAGACGCTGCTACTAGATGGATCGACGATTGTCAGAAAGCCTTTGACAGAATCAAGGAATACCTGTCAACGCCACCAGTCTTGGTTCCGCCCGAGCCAGGAAGGCCCCTATTGCTTTATCTTGCATTTTCGGATGAAGCGTTCGGTTGTGTTCTAGGGAGACATGATGAAACGGGAAGAAAGGAGCAGACCATCTACTATCTCAGTAAGAAGTTTACCCCGTACGAGGCCCGGTATTCCTTATTAGAACGCACTTGTTGTGCTCTAACTTGGGTAGCTCAGAAATTGAGGCATTATTTCTGTGCCTACACTACCTATCTCATATCCAGGATGGACCCGTTGAAGTATATCTTTCAGAAGCCCATGCCCACTGGCAAGCTCGCCAAGTGGCAAATCTTGTTGAGTGAGTTCGACATTGTTTACATGACTCAAAAAGAAGTTAAGGGCCAGGCCATAGCAGATCACCTCGTCGAGAACCCTATCGGCGGAGAATACGAACCCCTGAAAACGTATTTTCCTGATGAAGAAGTGTCCTTTGTAGGAGAAGATATTGCAGAGTCCTACGAGGGTTGGAGGTTGTTTTTCGACGGGGCCGCCAATTTTAAAGGAGTTGGCATAGGGGCAGTCCTAGTATCAGAAACCGGCCAGCATTACCCGGTATCCGCCAAACTCAGGTTCCCTCGCACAAATAATATGGCCGAATACGAAGCATGCATCAAGTCCGAGAAGAATAGGCCACCAAAAACTCTAAGATACTTCCCTATTTGCACCACATACAGGAGTTAAGGAAAAGATTCACAAAGACCGAATTTCAGCATGTCCCCAGGGTTCAGAATGAGTTCGCTGACGCACTAGCTACCCTATCATCCATGATCCAACATCCAGACACAAATTTCATTGATCCCATCCCAGTAAGGATTTATGATCAGCCAACTTATTGTGCCAACGTTGAGGAAGAAGCGAACGGAAAGCCATGGTTCCACGATATCAAAAGGTACTTAACAATAGGGGAGTATCCAGAACTCGCCAACGCCACTCAGAAGCGCACACTTTGAAGATTATCCAACAACTTCTTTCACAGCGGAGGAATCTTGTACAGGAGGACTCCCGATTTAGGTTTGCTAAGGTGTGTCAAAGCAAAGGAAGCATCCAGACTATTAGATGAAGTGCACGCAGGGACATGCGAACCACACATGAATGGTTTTGTCTTAGCAAAGAAGATACTCCGAGCAGGGTATTTTTGGATGACTATGGAAACAGACTGTATCCAATATGTTCGCAAATGCCATCGCTGTTAGATACATGCAGACATGATAAAGGTGCCTCCAAACGAGCTTACTACAACTAGCTCACCGTGGCCATTTGCCGCCCGGGGAATGGATGTTATCGGACCTATCGAGCCTGCCGCATCAAACGAGCATAGATTTCTTCTGGTGGCGATTGATTACTTTACTAAATAGGTTGAAGCAGCATCATACAAGGCAGTGACTAAGAAAGTTGTGGCAGATTTCGTCCGTGATCGTATTGTTTGCCGATTCGGGATTCCAGAATCAATCATCACCGATAACGGTTCCAATCTCAACAGCGACTTAATGAAAGCAATGTGTGAGGCATTCAAGGTTAAACACAAGAATTCTACAGCTTACAGACCTCAGATGAATGGAGCCGTAGAAGCAGCCAATAAAAACATCAAAAGATACTAAGGAAGATGGTCGAAAGTCACAAACAGTGGCATGAGAAGTTATCATTTACCTTACTAGGATACCGCACCACAGTTCGCACATCGACCGGAGCAACTCCCTACATGCTGGTCTATGGTACAGAGGCGGTCATACCCCGCCGACGGTAGAGATTCCCTCCTTAAGGATCATACAAGAAGCAGAGTTGGATGACGCAGAATGGGTAAAAGGTCGCTACGAGCAGTTAGCCCTTATAGATGGGAAAAGGATGAATGCAGTTTGCCACGGTCAGTTGTATCAGAACAGAATGTCTAGAGCCTTCAACAAAAGAGTCAAGCCAAGGAAGTTTACACCGGGGCAGTTGGTGTTGAAGAAGATATTCCCGCATCAAGATGAAGCCAGGGCGAAATTCGCTCCCAATTGGCAAGGTCCGTACATGGTTCACCGGGTTCTAACTGGAGGAGCCCTTATCCTTGCAGAAATGGACGGAGAAGTCCGGCCGAAGCCAATCAATTCAGACGCAGTGAAACGATACTATGTGTAACCACTTACGATTTCCTTTATGATGTATTTTGAACTACGCCTGACCTGATTCCCGTTTAAGAGGGGATACGTAGGCAGCCCTATGGTTTCGGTCACAATTTAATAAAAATTTCATGTCCCCCTATTATTGGAACTGGGGCAGAATTTTGAGGAGGACCCTCAAAATTCTGAAGTTGATTTTTCATCCGTTCAGCGCAGCCGTCAGAAGTGCCAGCTCAGTAAACTGGGGCAGAATTTTGAGGAGGACCCTCAAAATTCCGGAACAAGAAAGGTTGCAATGCTTTGAACCACGTCGCAGTCGTTGGTTCATTTAAACAAAACCATTTTCTACTTACGTCATATTTGTTAAATCATGCATAACTATGACAGCTGCTGTTTAGCGACGCTACCCCAACGTCAAGCACGACGAGCAAAGGCCACGGGAAGACGAACTAACCTTCCCCTTTTACAAAACTCACGATTTTTCTTTGAATGCAGGCACTCAATTCGCAATGTCATTAGATATATTTACGCACTCATACTTTCTCAAGAATGCAACTTCTCAGAATCATCACCTATTTACAATTGCTATCCGTACACAACATCCCCAGCAGCCACAATGATGCAATCAGCTATCAGCTATCATCTACCAGCTAAGAGATTTCATTACTATTCGCCCTTTTAATTCTTGCATTGCATAAGGCTACTTTTCAGCCTTCCGAGACTAAGCGTTGTCTCCATCCGCATTTCCTGCATTGCATAAGGCTACCTTTCTGCCTTCCGAGACTAAGCGTTGTCTCCATCTGCATTTCCTGCATTGCATAAGGCTACCTTTCTGCCTTCCGAGACTAAGCGTTGTCTCCATCTGCATTTCCTGCATTGCATAAGGCTACCTTTCTGCCTTCCGAGACTAAGCGTTGTCTCCATCTGCATTTCCTGCATTGCATAAGGCTACCTTTCTGCCTTCCGAGACTAAGCGTTGTCTCCATCTGCATTTCCTGCATTGCATAAGGCCACCTTTCTGCCTTCCGAGACTAAGCGTTATCTCCATCTGCATTTCCTGCATTGCATAAGGCTACCTTTCTGCCTTCCGAGACCAAGCGTTGTCTCCATCCTGCATTATCTCCATAAGGCTATCTTTCTGCCTTCCGAGCTCTACCTCCACTTGCATAGCTGAAATATCGCCACCTTATCTTTCTTGCATGGCTGAAATATCGCCACTTTTACTTACGTCCTGCAATCGGCTGAAATATCGCCATCTACATTTTTTGTATCGGCTGAAATATCGCCATTTACATTTTTTGTATCGGCTGAAATATCGCCAAACGTTATTTAAATCCTGCAATCGGCTGAAATATCGCCATTTACATTTTTGTATCGGCTGAAATATCGCCATTTACATTTTTTGTATCGGCTGAAATATCGCCAAACGTTATTTAAATTCTCTATCGGTTGAAATATCACCATTTACACTTTTGCATCGGCTGAAATATCGCCAAACTATTATTTAAATTCTCCATCGGCTGGAACATCGCCTGTTTATTTAAATTTCTGTCGGCTAAAATATCGCCATTTACGCTTTTGCATCGGTTGAAATACCGCCAAATCTTGCATCTCATGGGTTGAAATATCGCCAAACTGTCCAAAGGCGTCATCATTCGGAGGCATCATCCTCATAGCCCGAGAATACCATCCCGAGGACCCCACTTTATATCCCGCACATCATTATTCAAAGGCATCATGGTTCGGAGGCACCATCATCATAGCCCGAGAACATCATTTCATAGCCTGCGAATCCTTTAATTATGTGCTTCATGGCCCAGGACATCATGGTCTGAGGACGTCATCCTAACCGTCCGAGGACAGCATTCATGGTCCAACGGGAACTTGCATCATGTTTAAGTTTATGCACAATATACGCCCGTATTGCTTACTTGCAGGTACACCGCCTAGCATGACCGTCTCAACAGGAGCGATCCCGCTCCAGTCCCCACCACCGATCAAGTTTCAAATACCTCTTGCCCCCCTAAAATATCGTGCCCGTCTCTTTCGAATCGCCATCGGCATGTTCCGTCAATGGTTCCTGAACTACATACGGCCTGATTCCTGTAAAAACCAGGGATATGTAGGCAGCTCAGAAACCAGAGCTCGGTCAAATTCTTTGCAAATCGCCGCTTCCGGTCAAAATTGGCCATCATATCTTTACCCGACAACTCTTTCATCCTTCCCGGGTAAAGAGGGGCAGCTGTTGGTACCCAATTTTTCCCTATGTATTTTTATACCCAAAATACTTCCAAAATAGCATATATATGATATAAGCACACCCAAGAGTTTTGGTATTTTTTTTAAGTTCTTAAAATCAATTTATTGTCTATTTTAACGGTACAAAATCCAATAATTATTCCCAAAATTATCATTTTTGTGAATAACTTATTTTATTCTCATATTTACACCAAATATAATTAAGGTAATTTTTTGTATATTTTTACAAATTTGTTTGGTATTTTTAAAACTAATTGCATATAAAGGCAATTATAGCCTATTTTACGATTAATAGTGTTTTATAATTGTAAAATTAGTTTAATACTTTTAAATTAATACATATGTATTATTAATTGGTTCAGCATCTTCAATTTTCTTTTAAAATTATTTTCACTATTTTTATAAAATAAAAGGGAAAAACTGGCTATTTAAAATGTAGTCCCATTTCGTTTCAATTGCAGCCCCAATTCCATTTCAATTTTAGCCTTAGTTTTGGCCCAATCCGCCCCCAAATCAAAACGACCCAATTTGATTTCTCACCCGACCCCTGACCCAATTGCTAAACCCGCCCGGGGTTCTTTTAAATCCAGGCCGTTGATCCTTTTGATCAACGGCCACAAATGATTCTTTCCTTTTTAATTCCACATGACCTAACCCTAATCCCCATTTCACTTCAACAGCCGACTTCAAACTCTCTTCTCTCTCAAACGCTCTCAAACACTCAAACCCTAATCGCCTCCCTCGTCTTCTCCGACCATTATCTCGCCGGAGTCCATGGCTTTTCAGGACATGGACGACCTGTGCTCACCTTCCTTCACCCATAAACCATGGGTGTTCGAGATTTCGAGGTCTGACCTCGACGGCGTCCATTCAAATCCCCTGCAGATTTGTGTTCTGTGGCCTCTCCGGCCCCATTCCGACGTATTCGAGCTTTAGAAGCCTAGTCATGGCCATCTCTGACTCAAGACCAGACCTCTTCCAAGCCTTCTCATTGTTTCAGAGAAACCCTAAGGCTATTCGAGGTTCCTTCCTCTTTTATTTACTTAGATCTATGGTGGATCTGTGCTATATTCAATGTTTTAAAGCTTTTCCTCAATTTTCTTTTCAAAGTTAGTCTGTTTCAATTTAGGGTTTTCGGAAAATCTTAAAACGACTTCTGACTTTTCTTCTTCTTATTTTCTTTGTGTGAATCTGTCTATGCCATGTTCTTGTGTTCTTTCCTCGCATGTCTGCTCCTATGTTCTTATGTTTTGCCATATTATGCATGTTCTTCTATTTTTTGTGTTCTGTTCTTTCTTCTACCGGGCTCTATAAGCATGCTTTACATGTCTATCTCGTATGTTTCTTTACTGTATTTTCCTAAGCTTCTAATCTTTATTTGCCTTTACTGGACTTTTGTTTGAACTCTAAGCAGGTTCCGTCTACTGTTTTTCCTAAACCTGTATCGCTTTTTCTCTCCTGAACTTGTTTGAGTGCCATGTTTTGCCTAAATGTATTCCCTGTGTTTCAAACTTGCTGCTTTCTCTGTTTGTTTTCTCATAAGTCCCTGAAAGAGACTACTGAGCCTGTTCTATTTGTTGTTTTCTCGTCTATGCATCTGATTCGAGTCAGAAACCCTAGTATTTGGGGTTTTTGGCAGGCTTGACTTTGTGTTTGGTCTAGGGTTCCATTCAGAACCCTTGACTGTCTTTCAGGCTCATTCTGAGTCTACGAACCTAACCTTCTTGGTCACTCTGATTTCTTGCTAGTTTTACGACAACTCTCTCTTGTCTCACATGTCTGTATGCTTTTTATATGACAAATTCTCTTCTTTCAAAAGGCCTTTGGCCAGCTTGTGATTGATTCCGAGTTCCTTTTTAAAAGGTTTTGTACTGTTGATTTTCTTTAAATTAAACCCCTTCTCACCTTTTCTGGTTGGATTCATTCACACTAAGATTCGAACCCTGATTTTACTGGCTGTTGATTGATTGTCTTTCCTTGTTCTGCCCAAACCGTGTGCTACTAGACTATTTCCTTAAATAAACTGCTGTGTATTTGTCCCTATTACACTGCTTTAGAAAAGATTTTTAAAACGAATCCTTTCCTTATTTATTTTTGCCCGTTTGAATCAAATCCCTTAACTAAAGGGAAACAGCTTGTGATTGATTTCAAAACTATTCTCTTACCTTTTCTTACTCATCTTCTGCACTATAAAAGGGCCTGCCCTTTTGCACTAAAGGAGGGTTTTATAGAGGCTTTTCACAGACTTTTCCTACACACACGAACACAGAACACCATCTGAGTTCACAATTCAATTTCACTTAAAACTCTCTCTTTTGATACTTGTGCTGCTGTGGACTGTGTTTACTTTACTTTCTTCTGCACTTCTTTTGCTTCTCTACTGGTATGTCTCAGTTAGTTTACATGCCTCAACAACAATGTGTTTAATTCTGCCTATTTCCTTTAGTTGATATTTGTTTCCCTCTCCTTTATATTTCTGTATTTAATTTATGTGTGTAATCAATTGTTTGTCATGAATTTGATACTCTATGAATCCCCTTTACCCTTTTACCCCTTTGTATGTGAGTTTATTGTTCAGGGCATAGCAGCACCCCAATATTGCTGTCTATGATCCTGAACTGGTTCATTGAACTCCTTAACTCAATCAGTTCCCACTTCCCATTCTCCCCATTATGTGCTTGAGCCTTGACTTAGGTCTGATAGTGTCCTAATCACTATCCAGACCTTTGTCTGACCATCAAAAGGTCTGCTCCTAACTTGTTCATCTAGCAAGTGGTCAGGGGTGTGCCAGCCTACCTTATGGCTAGGTATGACCACCACTTGTCATGGCCCCTAATTCCCTTTCACTTTGCACTTACTCCTAGCTATAAGTTCT